>NW_015171527.1:72629-78639 GCF_001447785.1 Gekko japonicus | reverse complement strand
ACCCCGGCCCCCCCCCCGGGATGCCCCCCCCAAAGTCCCCCACTCCAGCCAAGGTAAGACCTGGCAACCCTATTCCTTTCCCTTCCCTATGGAAGACTTCCTAGTTCCCAGAAATCACAGTATGTTGCAATAACTGAGTCAAGCAAAAAGGCTAACTGTGGTCTGTTCTCTTACCTAGAAACCTAGATTCCAAACCAGATTTAAATAGTGATTTGAAACCCTGATCTGCAGACAAAAAATTATGAGAATTTGTGTGTGTGTGTTCTCAATTTCAACAGCATGACATAATGTGGATTGCTAGGGACCAAAAAGTCAAGACTCATGTGAACAGAGAATAGAAGGCGCAAACCTTCTGGACTTCTAAGGTTTATTCTTGCTGCAACAAAGTATGGTTAGAATATAGTCAGTGAGTAAATCAAGAAGATCATCCACCTCTTTACGTTCAGCACCACTGTGCTTAACCTAACTATGGTGGTAAAGCCCTTAATGTTTATCTGGAGCTCCTCCACTTAAGAGTCAAGTCTGTGTGAGAAACATTCCACATCAGGCAGATAGGAGAAGCTGTCTTCTGTCCAACATGCTAACAATGAGGCTTGATTTTCATGTCTCATGTGGGAAACCTGAGGTGGCACAGACCCTGCATGAGGGCTGTACTGACTTCATTTAAGCATGTCTGAATCAGCTCCAAGGGCATACCTGAAAGGTATGTTTCTGAGATAGGAGAGACTCATTTATTTAGCATCTAAACTGAAGAGTGTTTGGAAGCTGTGCCTAATGCAGAATGCTGCAGCTAGACCATGGGCTCCCATGACACCACCATGGGCCCCCAGACATTAATTCCATCTGCCCTCCCATATGACCCTGATCCAAACCAAATATAATAACAAAGCAAACAAATAATTTGGCTTGCCGTTACCATGAATATATAGTAATAAAAGATTTGGCCTGTCTGTCCGTGTGTGTGTGTGTGTGTGTAAAGTGCCATCAAGTCACAGCTGACCTGGCATCCCCATGGGGTTTTCAAGGCAAGAAATGTTCAGAGATGGTTTGCCACTGCCTGGTTCTGCATCATAACCCTGGTATTCCTCAGAGGTCTACCATCCAAATACTAGCCAGGCCTGACCCTACTTAGCTTCCAAGATCTGATGAGATCAGGCTAGCCTGGGAATTTATTTATTTACTATATTTATATCCCACCTTTCTCTTCAATGGGGACCCAAAGTGGCTTACATCATTCTCCTCTCCTCCATTTTATCCTCCCAACAAACCTGTGACATAGGTTAGGCTGAGAGAGTGTAACTGGCCCACGTTTACCCAGCAAACTTCCATGGCAGAGTGGGGATTTGAACCTGGGTGTCCCAGATCCTAGTCTAACTCTTTAACCACTACAGCATATTGGCAGGCATAACTCATCTGAGAGTAAAGCTAGGAGACTCAAAATTGGCCACCAGCTTCAGGATAATGGTGAAAGTTCCATGGCCAAAATGGATAGGCATGGGAAAATCCTAGCCCAGGTGGGACAAACCGCCACCACATTGTGCTATTGGCAACTGAAGCTAAGAGTCTCTGTGGCAGGAATAACTCAGAAAATAATGCTACGTGTTTGAAAACTGGCCACTAACCCCAGAATGATGATGGAAGTTACAGTGCCAAAAATGAAGGGAAATGGAATACCTTGAACCAGGTTATTCTCACGACAGACAACATGTAATAAGAGAGCTTTTAAGCAACCTGTCATGTGTCTCTAATACTCAGATCCCCAGCCCACGCTCAGTCAGACCTACTTCACAAGGCTGTTGTGAAGATAAAATGCAAGACAGGAGAACAGTGCAGCTTTGGATCCCCACTGGGGGGAAAGACTGGGTATGGTACTTGTTATAAATCTAATTTTTAACAATATTAAAAATATTACATCATTTGTCATACAGCACAGTAGCCTTAACAAATGGCTATTAGATCTTTCAGTAGCACAATAATGATTAACAACCCAGTGCCTGAACTGGGAGTTGTAACTTATGTTGCACATGTATAACCACTAAAACAGATTAATGTTCCATTACCATGCATGTGAAGGTTGGAAGAGGGGAGAAACATCCTTTTACTACTTTGTTACATCATGGGGAAATATTAACTCTCCCCCACCCCTTCTGTTCATAATATTAACAAAGGCTGCTACTATACTATTCTTAAGTACATTCTGTTGCCAAGAAGGAGAGGGATGAGGTCTTGAGACCAAGAAGTGAAAATAAAGAGGGGGGGATGGAAAAATTAGGTGGAGAGAGACAGAAATGAATGAGAAAAGTGTGAAAAAGAGGGAGACATATTAAGGAAAGGAGAGGGAAAGGTTGTTTTATCTTGCTGCAACACCCTAACTACCTTTGCAAGACCTGGCTAAGCTGGGTACAAGGAAAGGAAGAGAGAAAAGCTAGAAAATGACCTTGGTTAGCAGGCAGCAGGCTGACAGTTAGTGCATCAGCCATCAACTGGAACTGCTTGTCCTGCTCCACTGTGGGACTAGTTCACTGCGGGACTAGTTGGTGGGTTTAGCATGATCTGTTAGGGAAGTCTGCTTCAGTCTTGGAGAACGGGAAGTCGAGCTGATAGCGGAGTGCCATTTTGTGGAGCTCAGACTTCCCTGCACTCCTAGTGGCTGCAGCCAGAGCTGCATTAAAAAGAAATGAAAAGATGTTTGGCTGGATGCAGCATGATGGTGGCTTCAAGGGCCCTCCAGCTGACTTGGGCTCCCTGAATTTTGTCCCCCCCCCCCGCCCCCCTCTGTTGGCGGCCCTGGATACTACAGCAATTACACTGGCTGCCAATCCACTCCCAAGCCCAATTCAAGGCACTGTTTTTGACCTTTAAAGCCCTACAAGGCTTAGGACTGGGAAATCTGAAGGACTGTCTTCTCCCATATGTTCCTGCCTGGGAATTAAGATCACATAGAGATTGCCCCATCAATCAAAGAAGCTTGTTTGGTGAGTACATGAGAAATGATCTTCTCAATAGCAGTCCCACAATTATGGAACAACCTCCCCAGGGAGATACACCCTGGCCCCCTCACTTTCAGTCTTTAGAAGGCAGTTGAAGATGGTTTTATTTAGGACCACATTTGGTTAAGTTTACCAGCAGTCCCAAGTTGTGATTTTAAATTTTGGGTTTTTAATGTTTTAATGCATTTTATGTGTTGTATGTGTTTTATCCATATCGTAAGCCACCTTGAGCTAACAAATGTTTTAAATAAATGATTAACTCAGACTGCTGGCCTACCCTGATCTCCTGTCCATATCTACAGCAGAAGGACCTTAAAGACTAACAAAATATATGGAAGTGCAGGGCTTTTTTTGTAGAAAAAGCCCAGCAGGAACTCATTAGCATAACAGGCCACACCCAACAGCTGAAACTTATTAGCATATTAGGCCACCAAATGACTCCCATGACCCATCTAGGCCCAGCGGCTCACTTCTCTTCAACAGCAGTCACTCTATAAAAGCTGGTGTGGTGTAGTGGTTAGAGTTTCAGACTAGGATCTGAGAGACCTACTGTTAAGTCCGTGCTTAACAAAGTAGTCAGAGAGTGATTTCAGAAAACTCAGGTTTATTCAGCTCTTCAATCGACTTCTTCTGACACGGTACAACTCCTCATAGCCCGAACAGCTTGTCCATTTCAGCTGCTCGGTATTTAAACATTCCGGGCTAATGTAGCCACACCTACTGTACATTAAACCAACCTATCAGGTTGTGTGCATGAACGACCAATCATAAGCGGTCCCGCTTACATACATTCAAATCTGATTGGCCACAATACTTTTCGGCGCGAATCCCTGCCGAAGCTAGAAGCTTAGCATGGCTTCTCTATGGGAGGATTCACATACCTCCTGGTGCATTCAGGGCAGCATCTGAATACATTACAAATCCCTCCCCCCTAAGCAAAAACAACTACGAACAATCATAATCACTTAGGTAGGAAGGTGCTCTTCTCGTTCTCTGAGACCTCCTAGGTGGACTAGGCTCAGGGCACATCTCCGTCAGTGGCACTTCGTTCGACTCTGGGACCGCAGAGTCAGGAACACTTCCATCCGTTACGTTCGGTTCGAGAGTAGGGGTCTGCCCTGCCTCTGGAACAGTGCTGGTGCCCTCAGGCCTGTCAGCACTCGCCTCCGGGGGAGGTCTCGGAAGGTCCTCGGGGTCTATTGACTCAGTTGGCAACGCGTTGGGTCGGTCAGTCGCCCACCGTTGCCTCAACTGGTCTATGTGCCTACGCCACTTGCGACCATCAGCAAGTCGTACCACATACATTCTGGACCCAACAGTTTCAACAATAGTGGCTGGGAGCCACAAGTGACCACTGGCATAATTTCTCGCATACACCTTGTCATCTTTCTCATATATGCGTACCTTCGTTTGTTCACTCTGCTGTGGTGGTTTAAGGTACTTCAGGTCCGGGTGCAACCTATCTAATACGGTTGCCAGCCTCCGGCCCATCAGCATTTCGGCCGGACTGCAGCCAGTTGCTGAACACGGGGTAACATGCTGTCTGAGCAAGAACGAAGCTAGCTTTACCCCCCAGTCACCATAAACCAATTTACTCAGTGCTTCTTTGGTGGTTCTTACCATTCTTTCCGCCTGGCCATTCGAAGCCGGGTGGAATGGGGCCGATGTAATCTGCCTGATTCCGTTATCAGCCAGAAATTTTTCAAACTCCATAGATGTAAATTGCGTCCCGTTATCACTGACCAATACATCGGGTATACCATGGGTCGCAAACAGGCGCCGCAGCACATTGATGACAGACCCGGAAGTGGTGGAATGCATGTGCGCAACCTCCAACCATTTCGTATACGCATCAACAATAATAAGGAACATTTGTCCCTGAACTGGCCCCGCAAAATCTAGGTGGAGCCTCGACCAAGGTTTTCCCGCCGACTCCCAACGCTGCGGAGTGGCGGTTGACGGCTCAGGCCTAGCCTGCTGACAGGGCTCACACACTCTGACCCAATCCTCGATTTCCGCATCAAGCCCGGGCCACCACACATAACCACGGGCCAGTGCCTTCATGTGGACCATGCCTGGATGGCCCTCATGGAGTGATTTCAGCACTTTTTGTCTGAGGCAGTGAGGCACCACCACCCGGTTTCCCCACAGTAAACAGCCCTTAGACACAGACAGCTCGTTTTGGCGCGCTTTGTACATGCGAAATTCCGGCTCCATAGCACCCATCGGCCACCCCCTCCAAACCCAGTTAAGAACTCTCGCAATTACACTGTCCTTAGCCGACGCAGCGGCAATGTCCTTGGAGGTGATGGGTGCTTGCGGCAGTTCTTCGATGGCCAACACAGAGGCCGTTGGTGCAGGGTCCAAATCTCGGCCGGGCAGCGGGCAACGACTTAATGCGTCCGCATGTCCGATGGCCTTGCCCGGCCGGTGCTCCAGGTCATAGTCATAGGCCGACAAAAACAAGGCCCAACGGAGCATTCTGGCAGACATTATGCTTGGGAGTTGCCGGTCCGGGGCAAAGATCCCAAGCAGCGGCTTGTGGTCCGTCACAAGTAGGAAATGTCTGCCATACAAGAAATCGTGGAATTTCTTTACTGCAGAAACGAGCGCCAGTCCCTCTTTATCGATCTGGGCATAGTTCTTTTCAGTTTCACTCAGTGACTTTGAATAAAACGCGACGGGGGCCTCCCGCCCGTCTTCCATTACATGACTTAATACCGCCCCCACCCCATAAGGAGAGGCATCTGCGGCCAAGACCAACAATTTCTGGTCATCGTAATGGGTCAACACCGCGTTTGATGATAACAACGACTTTACCCCTTCAAATGCCTTTTTTTGCTCAGCACCCCACCGCCATTTTGCGTCCTTGTGAAGGAGCGCATGCAAAGGTGCCGCCACGGACGCCTTGTGGGGAAGAAAGGCGTGATAAAAATTGAGCAGCCCGAGGAAGGCTTGCAGCTCTTTTTTATTCACGGGGCAAGGGGCATTTTTGATAGCTCTCACCTTCTCGTCTGTGG
>NW_015171527.1:72329-72462 GCF_001447785.1 Gekko japonicus | reverse complement strand
GGACCGTTCCTGGTACCCCCCTCAACAGCCCTTCCATGAGACTCTGAAAAATCCCTGGGGCCACATTCACACCAAATTGGAGCCTGTTTACTTTGAACGCCCCCCTGTGTGTCACAATGGTCTGTGCTTCAGC
>NW_015171527.1:72024-72153 GCF_001447785.1 Gekko japonicus | reverse complement strand
GCTTAACAGGGGTTACAATGGGGGTCTCCCACCGACTGAAGGGAACTGGCTCTAACACGCCCTGCTCGATGAGCTTGTCCAGCTCTGCTTCGATTCTGGGCTTAAGAGGAATAGGAACCTTCCTATACT
>NW_015171527.1:67000-70694 GCF_001447785.1 Gekko japonicus | reverse complement strand
CATAGCCCGAACAGCTTGTCCATTTCAGCTGCTCGGTATTTAAACATTCCGGGCTAATGTAGCCACACCTACTGTACATTAAACCAACCTATCAGGTTGTGCGCATGAACGACCAATCATAAGCGGTCCCGCTTACAAACATTCAAATCTGATTGGCCACAATACTTTTCGGCGCGAATCCCTGCCGAAGCTAGAAGCTTAGCATGGCTTCTCTATGGGAGGATTCACATACCTCCTGGTGCATTCAGGGCAGCATCTGAATACATTACATCCAGCCACACCCACCTTTTGCTTCTTATTCTGTTTACCTTGTTTGTTGTCAAAACCCAGGGCCTTTTTTTGTAGCAGGGACTCCTTTGCATGTTAGGCCACACACACCTACTGTAGCCAATCCTAATGAGTTTCTGCTGTTAAAGTGTGGTCATCCAGCCACACCCACCTTTTGCTTCTTATTCTGTTTACCTTGTTTGTTGTCAAAACCCAGGGCCTTTTTTTGTAGCAGGGACTCCTTTGCATGTTAGGCCACACACACCTACTGTAGCCAATCCTAATGAGTTTCTGCTGTTGGGTGTGGCCTATTATGCTAATGAGTTCCTGCTGGGTGTGGCCAACTCAGGAGCCAGCCAGAACTCCATTCCTGTGCGTTCCTGCCCAAAAAATAGCCCTGTGGAAGTGTATGAGCTTTCGTGAGTCACTGCTCAGTTCTTCAGGTATCTGAAAAAGTGAGCAGTGACTCATGAAAACTCATACCCTGCCACAATTTTTGTTAGTCTTTCAGGTGCTACTGGACTCTCACTCTTTTCTACTGCTACAGACAGACACAGCTACCCATTCTGATCTACAGCAGAAGAGTGGATCAATACCAGAGGTGGCCCAGGAAAGAGGTATTCCTGCGGTCAACATCCCCAGATGTCAGCCATTTCCACCACCACCTACTAACAGTCCTGAAACGTTAGTATTGTAAATCCAACTTCCTTTTTAAAAAAATTATTATAAAAAAGAATTTTTGAACTTATATCACTACTGCAATCTTTTTCAGGAATACGAATCAAGCGGATCGATTCAGAAATAAACATACCTCTCTGTCCCAGCTACTCAATCATCTACGTTAATGCTAAGAGATCTCAATATTCTAACAGCTTCTAAACTGTTAACTATAAACTTTTTCTCTTCCACAAAGTCTTCTAGCAGTAAAAAGCTCTTTCTAACTCCTTAAACTTCATCACTTCCTTTTCTTCAGCCTTAGCCAGTCCACTTCCCATCTGTCATTCCCCAACTGTCATTTCTCGGCTGTCATTCCCCAACTGTCATTTCTCAACCATTAACTCCTGCTTCTCCTCCCCAAGATTCTAAAAAGAGTCTCCCTAACCGGGTGCAATGATCAATTCAGCCAATCACATGTCAGTTATTTTCCAACCAGCAGACTTGTGTTATGATTAACGGCACCCTTCCTAAATTTACATATTAAAAAAACACCTATTTAAAATCTCTAATGTGTATCTGTAACCTAAGAACAAAGTCACACTCACCCACCATGACACCAAACACCAGAAGCTAGTGCAATGATTGCTCATCCTCCTTCCTCAGGAGTCTTTAAAGATATTTTATTTGCCAGGGTTCTTAACACGATATAGATTGCAGATGTCTTTGAGGAAGATGTGGGGTTATTTGGGATTTTATTTCATATATTTTAAATTGTGATGTTCTTAATTGTGATTTTTGTAAGCAGCCTTGAACGGTAAGAAAAGGAGAGGGATAAATATTTTGATAAAATCATAGATGAATAAGTAAATGCGGGCAAGCCAACGGAGCTTCTCAAACACTTGTGTCTCCCAAGATTAGAGAAGTCCCTAGGGCTGCCAAGCTGCGGCGGGGGATCCGCACGTCTTCACAGGATCCCTGCCGCGGGGGACAGCAATACGCGTTGCACCGCCGTCGCCAGGATATGACGCTACGCGTCGCTCTGGCAACGGGGCTGTTTGGAGTCCTGTTGCCAGAGCGACGCGTAGTGTCACATCCTGGCGACGGCGGTGCAACGCGTATCGCTGTCCCCCGTGGCAGGGATCCTGTGAAGACGTGCGGATCACCCGCCGCAGCTTGGCAGCCTCAGGCATGCACGGCTTTTAAGGATGCCTTGATGGGATGATTATTAACTGCTCCAGCTCCTGTAGGGCCAGCAGGACAGGGAGTGAAGTAGAGCAGTGGATGTTGCCCCCTGATATCTGCTGCCAGAGTCCCTCATCTCGCTGTGCCTCACTGGCCTTGATCAAGACCAGAACAGCTCTCCTGGAGGAAGGACTTTATTTACAGGAGGCCAAACACTGCCTCGTGCTTCCTGTACTTCAGTTAGTACAAAAACATTTAACTGGGAATACGGGAAGAGACTACTCTATTAGACAAAGGGAAAGCAGCTGTTCTACTAGGACTTGCAATTCATAATTCACAAGAATAAAAAATGGAGTCTTAGCTATAAAGACTCTATGCATGTTTTTAATATTTTCTCAAGGAAGGGCCTGGGTTCAGCAAAATATAATGCATTGCCCCACAGATTCCCCTGAGCTACCAATTAATGCAGAAGATAAAGAATACAGTGGAGAACTGAGCAATGGTAGTGCCAGGTATCAGCATGGTAAGACATCTACCAATGACCACCATCAACTAGAGACGTTTGGCTCTTCCAACAAGAATGAGAGACTGCTCCAAAGGTCTCCATTTTGTTGCTGGGACCTCTTGGATGGTCTCCCAATCTGCTGCCGGGAATGGTGCCTGGAGGAGAACTAAAGAGTGACTCTTGACATGCCTCTTTAATCTCTGTCTGTTGCTCTGAACCACACTGACCCCAATGGTTCAGTGTGAAGTAGTGGCATCTTTTTTGGGGGGAGGGATTGGGGATAACTTGACCAAGCCTCCCAAAACCTGGAATAAATCCAAAAATTAGGTTTCTGCTTCTTGGTCAAGCAACAGAACATCTAACAAGGGATCAGGGAAGAGTTATCTCTTTTCCTAACAACAGGTTGCACCTCCTTACTTCACACACTTGAGAACCACAGACTGTGAATAAATAGGGGGAGCAGAAACCACAGAGTTTCTGCTGGTGATAAATGCCTAACTCCAATCCCTTTGAATAATCTCAGCTTCAAACCACATCGTGTGTTGGAGAGAAAGGCACATAGGGACATATATATCTACTTCTCTCACAAGCGCCTCATCGCACTGAGCCCCTGTACCTCTCTGATACATCACCAAGCTGTGGCATCTGTTTCAGCTCCATTATATAATAAACTGATTTTCTTCTGCACTTGTGGCTGTCTCTAAACCCACCTAGAAGGTACCCATGACAACACTGTTGCCATAGAAACTAATGTACTTCAAAGGAGGGGGGAACAGAGGGAGACTAAAAAAGGACCGGGGTGGGGGGGAGAGATTCAAACAAAATAACTGGCATAAACAGACTGTGCACACCAGAGCCAAGGGGGAGGGGGAGGGGTGTCATAAAGTTTTAATTGGCCAGTTGCTTGAGAAGAAAAGGCCTGCCAAACATGCTGCTTATTAAAAACTCCCCTTTTCATCATCCTTGATGGCTTTAGAGGCTGCAGTGGGGCTGTAACGTTCTCTAGGGCACATCCAGCAGTTTTGCATGTACAATGTGTTGCGTGCAAATGGGCTGTAGTCCTCCTCACCCCATCCTTGCACC
>NW_015171527.1:8751-66929 GCF_001447785.1 Gekko japonicus | reverse complement strand
TGAAAATGCTTCCCTGGACCACCCGTGTGGTGCCACCTTCCTCTCTTTCTTGAAATCCCGCCTGAAAACCCACCTCTCCCTGACAAGCTTTCAGCTTAATCCCTCAACTCCCAAATCCTCCTCTTCTTTGACCAAAGCACACATAAACTTTCGTCCCTCATGATTCTTGCCTCCCCACTTTCTCCATTGCTTTGATGCCTTCACCTTTTGCCATCCTTCCTGTTGTGGATCTGTGGGGGGGGGCTGTCATAGTGCCTGTCTCTGGAATATTTTTCCCTAACCTTTTACCAGGCACCAAATCTGCTAACTTTTTTGGTACCAGGCCAAATCTTTCTCATTTATCTAAGATTTTGTTAACTGCTAATCTGGGGTTTTTAGGATCATCTATAGTGCAATCCTAAACAGAGTTATACCCCTCTAAATCTGCTAAAGTCAACAGGCTTACAAGGGTTGTCTCTGATTATAACCACACTGTTAAAACTTTTTAGATCCTGTATTAATTGAACCTCCTGTTTCTGGCTTTAATATAGACTGACTTTTAACGCTACTTTTTATCATGATCTTTTAAAGTTCTTTCTGTGTTGCATGTTTTACATTATTAGCCTATTTTATTGTATATTGCAGTTTTTATGTGTTTTATTACACAAATTTACAGAAGTGGTATACAAATATTTTAAATAAATTCTTACATAAATAATTGCATCTGGTGGCTTGATCTCTGTCCTATGATATGAGATGGTAAAAGGCAGCACTTGAACAATTAATTTAAAGTTTCCAAATAATTAAATAATGGTTTAAAGATAAGCTGTTTGCTATGAGAAAAAAATACATAAAAAGAGTGTTCTGCCTAAGTCTAAATACTTGCTTGTCTTTGCTTCTGATGATATCCATATTGAAAAACTCAATATTTTTTTACATGTAATATATGAATTGCTTTCCAGTTTCCCCCCTGAAATATTAACTTTATGGATTTTACCAAAACAAATCGGTCTTATTTTCAATCCACAAGGCTGTCAAAGAAGGTGTCCTTTCAATGCTGTAACAATTTTATTTTACTCCCTCAAGTTGCAGTGAAGAAGTAAGAGGTATGTTCTGACCACTGACGGTCCAAATTTCCCAAGCAGCATTTCCTTGAACTCTTAGCTATTTCAGTTTTCTTAACTTTATGCCTCTGAACAATAAAAAATACTAAAGACACAAATGTGCATTATATAAAAGTATTTCCTGGAGATCCACAGTGCTAAATCAGAAATAATAACTTGTAGGATATGGCATTTCTTTCCCTTAACTCTCTCCATCCCTTCCACAATGCCCCAATTACCTCTCCTTTAGTATTCAGTTCCACTGCTTGCATCCTTTTATAGGAAACACCCTTCAGGATTCTCCCATTCTTGCATTTCCCCCAACTTACAACCCCCCCCCCCCATCTAAACAGAATGCCAATTTCTTTAAAAAGGCACATTTTTAAAAAAGGAAGGTGGTACATGTGAAACAATTATTCAATTATTGTTTTTTTTTTAAGCCATGTTAAAATCATGTAGATTTGAGCCCAACAAGATTTTCAGGGTAAAAGCTTCTGAGAGTCAAAGCTGCCTTCTTCATCAGACCTAGCTCTTCTACTGCAGATCAACACAGCTACCCTCCTGAAACATTAAAATTAGACTGCGTATTACAAGCAAACAGGATTTTCAGAACCCAGACACTGAGGCAGCTCCTACAACTTTAAGACCCTGATCAGTAACTAAACTGACAGGAGCACCATTTAAGAAATGGGTCCACTGGTCTCTTTGTATAGTTCTTCACCAAGTGTAAGTTCTTCACCAAGCATCTGTTTCTATAAAATCCAGATTCCATAATCAGACTCCTTGTGATAATGAAGCAAAGGCAATGTTTTAAAAAATTCCTCAATAATTTAATACATTCTATGGCTACCAGGGGTGATTTCGTAGAAAAAGAGCTAGGGGAACTCATTAGCATAACTCATTAGCATATGCCACACCCCCTGACATCAGGGGCCCGGCGATGGACCTGCAAGGCCAGCGGGAGTGCGAGGAAGCCCCGCCAAGGCCCTCCTTGGCCCCAGGCAGGCAGGGGTGGGGAGAGGTGGGGAGGAAGCAACTTACCCTCCCTCTTCTCCTGCCTCCTCCTGGCTGAATGAGGGCTGGAAGCAGGGCGGCCGGTAGCAGGGGGCGGGGCTTCATCATGTGCCCCGCCCCCGTGCACCTCATCCGGGGGAACTGTGTTCCCCCGCGTTCCCCCCCGAAATGACCTCTGATGGCTACACAGCACATCATATACATGTTGAACAAACTCTGCGCTATCCATTCCCATCCTTTTCCTACCACCCATTTCTATCTCTCTGCAGCCCCCCTCCTCCATGTAAAATACACTACGGGGAAAGTATGCAAAGTAAAAATATTTAATGCATATGTGACATGTCTGTACACCATTTACTTTGTCTGCATAATTTTTTTCACTGCAAAACTGTACATTTCCTGACACTGGAATAGCAGAGAATCAGGGCCCTCGTGGTTCAAAACTGCCCTGTGACATGTATGGCTCAAACTAGCCTGATCTTGTCAGATCTCAGAAGCTAAGCAGAGTTGGCCCTGGTTAGTACTTTGGGAGATCATCAAAGAAGTTCAGGGTTGCTACACAGAGGTAGGCAATAGCAAACCACCCCTGAACATCTCTTGTCTTGGAAATCCTACAGGCACGTCATAAATTGGCTGCGACTTGACGGTACTTTCCACAACTCTACCCCCTGGTTCAAAACCACCTAAAGCAACTCACTACAAGACCATACATAAAAGAACCACAATTGTTCTAGAGAATTTCTGTACCAGAATACGCTACACTCCAAAATGGCAAACTTCACCAAGCAGCAACAGCAAAATGGTCACATGCAGTGACCCGCAGGACATTTCAGATAACACAAAGTGCAACATGTCCGCTTCGCAGATCAAAGCACACCAATGTATGTCAAAACATACAAAACTGAATTAAATTAGTGCAGTGAAAGGTAAGACCATGAGAAGGTAAGACTCTTCCTAAGGGGAAAGGCTGTTGGCCACACCAGCTTGACCCTCAAAAAAATGCTAGTTGCAGACCAGAGATCGACCTAGTCTACTGAATATGATTTATAGATGGCAAAGGTTTGCATACCTTACATGCACAAGCACAAAAACACACAGATCTGTTGGAAAAGATTCTGGAAAAATGCCTTCTCAAACCTAGGTGATAATCAAAATATCAGCTCATTGGACTGAACAAACATTCCATCATCCTCCCTACCATTTAAGCAGTGCTCTAACCAAGGAAAATACTAATGGCAGACAAGTATTCTCAGTCCTCCCAAACCATCTTTAAAGTCACCCCCCAGCCCTCCCTGACAAATACTTACCAATGTTGGAATGCTTCAAGAGACGGCAAATTCGAGCTTCTCGCTCCAACTTCTGATGATCTGGAGACAAAATAAAGAACATCGTATGCCATGTAAATCAGTTAAGTGTGAATTTATTTGATCTAATTCTTGGTTTCTGCTAAAATCACAGAGGGCGAGGCTGTTATTAGTAGGTTTGCCAGCTCTGGGATGGGACATACCTGGAGATTTTGAGGGTGGAGCCTGAGGAGGGTGGAGTTTGGGGAGGGGAGGGACTTCTATGGGGTATAATGCCATAGAGTCCACCTTCCAAAGTGGCCATCAGTTATAATCCCAGGAGATCTCCAGCTGTCACCTGGAGGTTGGCAACCCTAGGTATTAATGAGGTGCAATCTGATTGATATCGCAATCCTAATCAAGTTTACCAAGAATGTAATCTGATTGACTTCAATGAGACTCACTTCCAGGTAAGTAGTGCAGTCCCAGTTATGGCTGAAAGTCCCAACAAATCTTCCAGCATCCCAGGGTAAGAAGGTCATAGATTGTTTCAGAATTCACTCAGCAACTTTAGCTGACATGAATACATGTATGATATAATATTAAAAACGTTGTTTTTGCGAATAATGCATGTGTTAAAACAATATAATAAGAAAAATAACAACAACAAAAATAAGGCCTGCTCATAAAATCCAAAGCTATCGAAAACCATTCATTATTCAATCTGTTTCTATCAAACCAAGCTTGGCGGTCTTTTTAAGAAACTAATGTTCAATATGTTCATTCGGGGGGGGGGAAGATGAATAAGAGGATATGAAAAAAGATTTATAAAATAATTAATGGCGTAAAAGAAACGAGTATTGAAAAATTACTTTCACTTCCTCAAAACACTAGAACTCAAGACCATTTGACTGATGAAATCCAACTGGTAGTAGGTTCCATAAGAAGTTTTTCATCATAATTAATACAGTATTCATGTCATAGGATGTTGTGATGACCATTGCCCTCTGAGGCAGAAACATGGTTTTATCTTTCTACACAGAAATCAAGAAATCTGTCCTTGTAAATAAAAGTAAGAATGCCCTAGTCATCATCTCTGCACACGACCGTTCAAACTATAAGGTCTTGGTATGGGACTGTGTTTTGAACCTTTACATGGCATCCATTGCAAACACCCTAAAAATAAAAACACACACATTGAAACAATAGAGTTACATTCATTTCTGTGCTTTTCTTCATATTCTGCACACTGACTATTTTGCTTCTTTGTAAATAAACATATTTTTGTTTAAACTGAAACTAGTTTCACTATGGGATTCAAGGGACTATGCCACTGATGGAGATCAACTGGCTCATTTAGTTTAAAAAGAGTTTCTTGTTGTACATTGGCAAGTGGATGGCAAAACTATTCCGAGCTATCCTTTGGTTGCCCAGTAATGCATGTAAATCCTGTCATCGGCATATTTAGCAACTCTCCTAAATCACCCGAGTGATTAGCAAAGGGTGCATTTTGATGCACCTCAAAGCCAAGTTCTTCCTTCCACAGGGTGAGAGCAGTTTCCACTAACATTTGCTATGAAGAGGGCAAATGTATGTAGCAGAGATCTGAACGCTGATTCATCCTCTTGCCAGCACTACTAACCCGCTTCAGGTAAGATAGCAATGTATTTATTTTTTACTACTAAGAAACTGAATCTAGTTATTCCACGGAATATACATCCATCCCCATACAAATGAAATTTTAAAAAGATTTTTAACATTTTAAAATAAAAAAAAAACTGCTCAGAAAAAGGGAGATGTGATATAGTGATTTCACTGCCAATCAGGGGTGAGCACAGGCAACTTCTACAGAAACCACACAGAACTAGTGTCTCCTCAACTCAGACCAGGAAAAAAGGATAGTCTCTGAACAAAAAATGTAGAGAATATATTTCCAAAGAGCTCACCACTCAAGACATGATTGTCTGTATGCACCCAAAGATTCGTTGACAGCAAAGTAACTCTTCATACAATCAAAAGACCGAGAGTCTACGCAAGTTTAGATTATTTGTTCAGTTCTCAAGAGCTGAGCTGGCTCTTGATAGCACTCCCACCATACGCAGAAATTGGTTTCCTGTTCTTCACGTTCTTATATGCATTTAGGGACTCCTTTTTATATGCATTTTCTTCCTTTTCAGTGGAGTGAGGGATCACTGTTAGAGGATCCCCACCTGCAGAATTACACTGCAATATACATTTGCACTTCATATTATCTAGACTGTAAGTGTAAATGAAGTATTAAAACAGGATTATTCTGAGTCAAAAGGTGCCTGAGAACAGGAGGACTGTTTCTACAGAAGCACGGAGCGCTGCTATATCATGCAAGCAGTTATCTTTCACAAATCTAGAATGGTTGTATTAAAAATTATTCATCAAACATCAGGCGGACAAGATTATGGTTGGAGGGTTGTTTCGCAATCCAGGGAAAGAACTCCCCATTAAATGAAACAACCTCCCCCCCTCAAACCAGCCCACCTTGACCTCTTGTCTTAGCATGCACCCCCCCCACAACTTCTTTTTTTTCCTGTGCAATCCCCAACACTATTCAAATTCCTGTGAAAATCTCCATAATTACGACCACTATACTTGAGTTAATGTGTGTATTTGCATAATTTATTCCAAGCAGGGTGCTGGAGCTTCCTTGATGCAGAGCACACGCAGGGCCGGGCCGTTTACATTGTGTTTGTGAGCTGCCAATCCTCTGGTCTGAGTCAGAACTCTGGCGAAAACTATCAAAGCCTTGAAGAAAATGGGAAGGCCCACTGACTGTTTGGCAAGTGCTCCCTGGCCCCTTTCTGCAAAGAGCTGGAACGCTGAGCGTGACAAACTTCTGCCTTCAGACTTTTTTTATTCCTTGGTCCCCCCATCTTCATCCCACCTCACAGTCAGGTATTTCAGCTGAGAAAAACGCAGCTGCCTTTCCTGCCTGCGAGTGGTGCGGTGCGTGATATGAACACAGTTCACGGAATCGTACAACTTGCATATGAAACACAAAGGCCTCTGGCACAACAGAAGACAGCCAGCACCAGCCTACACCAACAAACCCATGCAATCTGGACCACCGTTTGCTGCCTTCTGCTCCACAGACAATGAAGTCATCCTTGCACAGTCTCCAAATGAGAAGTAACCAAAGGAACACAAGGGGAATGGTTTAGGGTTCGAGTCCTGTCACACAAACCTGCAAGACTTTGAAATCCAGGTACCCACACTCAAACCAGAGTTAAAACATGCCTAGTCCCTGTATCGTTTTACCAAATCATATTAAAAACATACTTCATGTATAAATGTTTACTTATCTATTACATTTTGTCCTGCCATTCTTCTAAGCTACTGACAGGGTCATACATTGTTCATTCCTGACCCACTCTATCCTTACAATAACCCTGGGAGTAGGGTTGCCATCCCCCAGTTTTGCCATCCCCCTGCTTTGGGGGGCTTGGATCCACTGCCATCCAGATGGCCGGAGGGGGAAGTCCCGCCCCCAAACAGGGATGTCACCAGGCGATGACCCAGATGCAATGATGTCACCCGGAAGTGACATCATTGTGTCAGGGACATCGGGGGGTGATGCTCTAGTTTCTGGGCAAACTCTATGGTTTTGAAGGCAAAAAAAAAGAGTTTTGCCCAAAAACTAGAGTGTCACTCCTCCAACGTGATGACGTAACTTCTGGGTGACATCATTGTGGCATGTGCCAGAAAATCCTGGAGAAAGGGTTGGATGGATCCCCACCGGCAGCTTGGTTGGACCTGGCAGCCCTACCTGGGAAAGGTGTATGTGTAAAGATACAGATATATTAAACATTGGGAGTTCAAATCACTGATCTGGTGTAATGCGTGATCTGACCTTTACAGTATCCTGAAACATCATGCAAACTTGGAGGGAGGAGAAAGTGGTGTATCACTGCTAACAGCCATAACAGAATTTTGTGCATCTCTTTCCCAGGGGAAAAAGCTCTTGATGCTGATAGTACTTGTGAATCTCCTACTAATAGCAGTTGTGATTCCTGCTCATCTGAATGCATCACAAATGAAGCTGCTCTCCAAATGCTCCCAAAAGCAACAAGCTCTTATAAACAAATCCATTTTACAAATTAACGTAATATCATCAAATAACTTTACAATGTCTGCCTTCCTCATTCTCACAGAAATGCTTTGAGGTAGGTCACCGCTGACACCCCATTTTTGTAAATTTGAGGCTGAAATAATCACACTTCCAATCCTATTTTGTATGCAGAATTTGAACACAATTCTGACACCGTGGTCAATGAATATCGATTAGAACACATCACCTACCAGAGCAATATTTTATCTAATGAAAATGAGCTCATATCTAGGAGAACAATGAAAATAACTGCCCCCCATCCCCAAAACGAACCTCTCTAATACAATCAACCATCC
The DNA here is from genome assembly GCF_001447785.1 of Gekko japonicus. NCBI lineage: Eukaryota > Metazoa > Chordata > Lepidosauria > Squamata > Gekkonidae > Gekko > Gekko japonicus. The sequence continues at coordinate 59,113 of NW_015171527.1, read as the reverse complement.
AACTCCATTCTGAACAGAATGCAATTACATTCTCTGTGGAACTTCCTCCACTGCAGTGTCATATATAAACCAAAGCATTAAACCAATACTGGAAAGAAATCTTATATTGCTTAATGTTACATTTAAGTCTCTGTGCCTGGAACTGCCCCATGTTTCTATTTCCCTGCTACTGAAGCTAAAGTAGTGAGATAAAGGCCTTAATGCCTAACACAATGGAAGCCCCAAGAATCAAAAAGAAGATCAGACTTGCTCATTTCTTGGCACAACTTTTCAACCCCTAACGGCTTGGATTTGAATGCTATTAGGTTACCCATAAAGAGTCACCAGATGTCCACCTTGTAGAGGGCCATCCGTTCTTCCAGTATATCAGAGTCCCATAGAACATAATGGATGTCTCTGTTTCAAATACCACAGCCCCCAAATGTCTCTGATCTGGCAAACCTACCAATGAAAGGAGGTGCCCTTGCAATTAATACACAGCAGACATTCGTCCACCTGACAGCTGGCTGCAATTAGCAGCCTATGATGAGGATGAAACCCAGGGGGGAACAGATCGCTGGCTGCAAGCCGGAAGGGCACTGACAGAATGACAAGATATAGAATTTCTGCTGCTCAGTCAACACCACTTCTTACGGGGCTGAACATGTGCAACAATGAACAGTATAACAGCAGGGGCAATCTGGGGAAGCCAGGCTATGTGGACATGGATGGTAATGGCTCTGTCAATTTCAGAGAGTTTCTTCAACTTATAAGCATGGAAACAGTCGATGAAAATTTTGCAGAGGCAAGTTGCAGGGGTTTGAAGCCCAGGTTCATATCGCTTCAGCCAGCGTCTATCCCACCAAAGTTCTCCTAAAGCCTGGAACGGCCATTTCATTTGAAGAAACAGCTTGCTTCAAACCAGAAATTACAGCTCACTGCCCTGGACTTTGCAGGCACAACTCACCTCAGCTGAGGCAAGCCACACTCAGTCAGCAGCTGCATCAGCCTGGCCATGATGGGCCCCATACAGGCAGGGCAGGGCAGTGGGCTTGGGTTAGGTAATCCAGTTTGGCAGCCAGGTGGAGCAGGTCACAGAATCCCCACCAAGAGGAGGGAGCAAATCAAGAGGTGGTTGCACCTCAGACTCTTCCTGGTTGGATGAAAAGGTGGAGGCTAGGGGGCCGGCTCTGGGAGAGGATTGGAAGGGTGGCCTGTTGAAGGAGGATCTGCAGCAGGTTAAGGAGGAGGGTGTACCCTTGCTTAGGCAGCGTGTGAGAGCAGAGGGTACAGAAAGGAGAAGGAATGTGGTTCAATCCCCTCCCACCACCACTCTGTGACCTTGGTGGTCTTCCACTGCAGGGAAGGTCATGGCGAAACAAGAGCAACGCAGCCTTGTCAAGGGAGAGCATCACCATGTATTATAACCACACCACTCCTCTAATGGCTCTGGTGCAATCATACAGTCTCAGTAAGCCCATCTGAAACCACTCTCTGCTACTACCAATGATCCCTATTCTACCACAATTTCCAATTATTGTCAATGCAGACGAACCAGCCTTACCACTGTGCAAGTCTGGGTTGCCAGCTCTGGACTGGAAAATACCTGGAGAGTTCAGAGGTGGAGCCTGGGAAGGGTGGGGTTTTGAGAGGGGGGTTCAGTGCCACAGAGTTTATCCTCCAAAACAGTCGTTTTCTTCAGGGGAACTGATCTCTGTCATCTGGAGATCGGTTATAAATAGTGGGAGATCTCCAGACCCCACCTGAACGTTGGCAAGCCTCGTGCAAGTGTAGGTGATCATATTTATAAAGGAAAGTATCTCCTCACATTGTTGAGCTTAGTACACTAGCTAATGCTCAGAAACAGATGGGGGAGTGAAAGGCCTGCATCTCGGGACAAGGTCGTCCTCATCAAAGACTCCTAAGTAAACTCAGTAGTCATAGGGTAAAGGGACAAGTCCTCATGTGGATTAAAAACTGGGTAATTAACAGGAAACAGAGAGTGAGTATAAATAGGCAGTTTTCACAGTAGAGGGCGGTAAGCAGTGAGGCACCACAGCGCTCAGTACTGGGTCTGGTGCTTTTAAACTTGTTCATTACTGATTTGGAGTTGGGAGTAAGCAGAGAAGTGGCCAAGTCTGCAGATGACACTAAGTTGTTCAGGGCGGTGAGAACCAGGGAGGATTGTGAGGTGCTCCAGAGGGATCTGTTGAGGCTGGGCGAGTGTGCTTCAGTGTGGCAAATGAGGTTCATAAGAACATAAGAGAAGCCAATGTTGGATCAGGCCAATGGCCCATCCAGTCCAACACTCTGTCACACAGTGGCCAAAAATACCCAGTGCCATCAGGAGGTCCACCAGTGGGGCCAGGACACTAGAAATTCTCCCATTGTTGCCCCCCCAGCACCAAGAATACAGAGCATCACTTGCCCCAGAGTTCCTATCTATACCTTGTGGATAATAGCCACTGATGGATCTCTGCTCCATATGTTTATCTAATTCCCTCTTGAAGTGCAAAGTAATGCACATTGGAACCAAGAATCCTAACTATAAACACATGTTGATTGGGTCCAAATTGGTGGAGACTGACCAGGAGAGAGAACTTGGGAGTTGTGGTAGATAACTCACTGGAAATGTCGACCCAGTGTGCAATGGCAATAAAAAAGGCAAATGCTATGCTGGGGATTATTAGGAATGAATTGAAAACGAATCAGCCAGTATCATAATGCCCCTGTTTAAAATGATGGTGCAGCTTCATTTGGAATACTGTGTATAGTTCTGGTCATGTCACCTCAAAAAAGATATTACAGCATTGGAAAAAGTGCAGAAACTAGTACCTCCGAGGTACTAGTTTCCGGAAACCACGGGGCATGGGCGGGCGTCTGTCCCCTCGCAAAAAGGTGTTTTTTTCCTAAGTCTCCATGGATGCGCACAAGCACCCAATGGAGCATGCGCACACTTTAGTTTTTTTAAAAAACAACCCCGTTTGCCCCGCGGCCCTGCTTCTTTGCAGCACCGCAGGATTGTCCTTTGATCGGCACCTCCCCCCTAACTACGGGACCTCCACGGGACGTCTGCTCGTGCAACCATGCATTATTTTGCCCCGGGGCAAACAGCCATGCTTCCCCCCCGCATTTTCCGGCCCATATGACCTGGGCCTAAAATGATTAAGGGGATGGAACACTTTCCTATGAAGACAGGTTAAAGAGGTTAGGGCTGTTTAGATAGGAGAAATGACAACTGAGGGGTGACATGATAGAGGGTTTACAAAATTATGCATGGGATAGAGAAGGTAGAGAAAGAAGTACTTTTCTCCATTTCTCACAATACAAGAACTCGTGGGCACTCGATGAAATTAATGAGCAGTAGGTTTAGAACAGATAAAAGCACTTCTTCATCCAAAGAGTAATTAACACGTGGAATTCACATCCACAGGAAGTGGTGGCAGCTACAAGCATAGACAGCTTCAAGAGGGGATTAGATAAACATATGAAGCAGAGGTTCATCAGTGGCCATTAGCCCTATGGTATAGATCAGGGGTGTCAAACATAAGGCCTGGGGGCTGGAACTGGCCTGTCCAGGGCTCTTATGCAGCCCACAAGCAACTGGTGCAAGGGAGGGAGTACTGGGGAAGGGAGCGGAGCCACTCCACTGTGGCTTCAGCATGGCAGAACGACCTCATCTGCAGCAGTCATGCATCATGAGAGCATCTGCCCAGCACTGCACTGCTGTCTCTCAAGTCTGCCTGTGTGGGTTTTCCTCTGCACCCCCCTCCCAGCCCATGGGGCTTGTAGTGAGGATACACCAACTTGGAGCTTACCATCTGCTGTCCTTTATACAGTTTCTATCTCCAGTACCTGGTATTATGTTTTATGGCACGCGTGGCCTGGCCCGACAAGGTGACATTTATGTCAGATCCGGCCCTTGTAACAAATGAGTTCGACACCTCTGGTATAGATGGAATACTGTATCTGGGAGAGTTATGCTCTGTATTCTTGGTGCTTGAGGGGCAACAGTGGGAGGGCTTCTGGAGTCTGGCCCCGCTGGTGGACTTCCTGATAACACCTGGTTTTTGGCCACTATGTGACACAGAGTGCTGGATTGTATGGGCCACTGGCCTGATCCAACATGGCTTCTCTTATGATCTTATGTTCTGAATAAGTTATCTGCGATTGTCACAGATGGGATGAGGGTGAAGACAATGCAGTAAATCCAGACAGAATGGTAGTGGGATGATTGTGGAAGCTCAGTCAACTGTCTGTCTGGGGAAATGCCTGCTCTAGATTCGGGTTTCACTGCCCTTAAGAATCAGGTTCATAAGGCTGAGAATGCTTTTGGATCCAGCCATGCTGTGGCCAAATGTTGCTTATTGCTAAAAACAAAACTCTGGCTGCTGTGACTCAGGCTCTGGTGACTTCTCAATCAAGCTACTGCTATGTCATATACATGGGGATACGAGAAACTAGTCCTAAGGGCATCAGTCAGTCTATTAATAGGCATAAGACATAACAATGATATGACATCTATATTGAAAGATAATGGTTACCTCATTGCATCCAGGCCCAACAGAAGGTGCTGGTTTTTACCTTCAAAGTGCTAAACCAGCTGGGTTCTGAATATCTCAAGGAACGTCTCTTGTATGAACACTGCCACATGCTACTTAAGATCTGCTAACAGTGTCTCAGGAATTATGGAATTGCCTCCCTTGGGAGCTTTGGAGGGTGCTCTCTTGCTGTTTTCCTTAGGGGACTACCACCACATTTGTTCAGTGTACTTTTGAGGACTAGATGGTCATGGTACTGATAGTAAAGCCCATTAGCAGAGTGTTCTTTAATTTTAATGTCTGGCCTTTGTGAATCTGACTATTTCTGCTTTAATTGTCGTGGCTTTTAGTACCACTGTTTTCATGGCTTTCAATTGTTTCACTTCATATAAACCTGCCTTGGGAACCACGGGTTGAAAGCCAGTCCAAAAATAAAATTAAAATTAACAGGCCTCCCCTAATGAAACTGAGCCGACCTCATATACTTCTCACGTTTACCTGTATTGCCACCTTCCTCCACTGGGTTGCATTTTAGATTGTAAGTTCATTGGAGCAGGGAGCCTGTCCCTTTACCGATCATCTGTCAAGAACCATGGATATTGAAGGAACAGTATATAAACAGAACAAACAATGCCTGTTACCTGCACACCTGCTTTTGAGGCACATCTTTGGAGGCAGCTGCCTGCAGCTGCAACCAGACTGCTTGGGCTACTAGACAGATATTGGCTTGACCCAACTATGTGCTTCTTAAGTGATCCTAAAGACTGTACAAAGGGACAGCAAGACGCTCAATGACTTTGGAGTTCCTGGTGAGGTGCTGATCAAAACCTGGTGCAGGAGCTCCCTGAAAGGTGTGGTGGGTGTACCCAGGACTGAAAAAGAAATCCACACTCACAAGGAAACCCAAAAAATTAACCTTCCTACAATTCAATACAGATAGAATTATCTATTAAGCCATATAGGCATGGCCAGTGCCTAAAATCTGATGTTTGCTCCTAAACAAAGTTATGCTGGGAAAGCACAAAGGTTTGCTAGAGGGCAAAGGTACTGGCCATAAACTTCATCCATCGTTTGACACTTGGAAACTATGGTGTCTTCTGCCATGAATACATCAATAATCACATTGTCCACCTGTAGCAAACAGGCAGGGCTGTCCCTCTATTATAATTATAACTGGTGAGGGGGTCAGCTATCATGCCGAAATGTCATGGACGCAGACAGGGTACTCCCAATGCATACTCTTGCTGCCTCCAGCCCCTAAAAAGCAGCAGCCTCCAGCTCAGCAGCCTTCCCTCCGATTTACTTGCGATGCCAACCAACACGTCTGAGGACTTCAGGAGTACGGCTAAGTCAAGAAGACCCCTAACATATGCGTTTTCTACCTGCAGGGAGTTTTCTCTTTCTTTTTTAAACAAGCAGAATTGAGATTTTCCCTACCTTCAGTCCAAAGTGTTTACAGTCCAGGAAAACCTTAACGATGTGATTTTGCCCAATATGATTAAGTCCATCTCTTCAATCCAAATTACAAAGTAAAAAAATAAAATTGCAGCAGCAGCCAAAAATCATCTGGATATGAGAGGGAGATCTGAAGATAATATCCTAAAAGATGGTTCGACTAACATGCATGAAAAGGAGATGAATAACCAAGAACTAATTGCACAAGGGTGGTGAGATGAGGCCTGATACAAGAGAGACAATAATGTTGAAAACATTTAAACAGAGCCCAATTAAGAGCATCTGATATTCCCTTATTTTGCCGCCCAAAGCCTGATAAAAGAAGAGCAAAACAGGAATGTGATTTAAAAAAAAAAAAAAGATAAACCCCAAAGATGGTAGTGTTGATTGCCGTGGCTGGGAAGGAAGGAAGGTAGATTAGAAAAACAGAGGCTCATGTGTGAAGTAAGCTTGGAGTTTTAGTGATTTGCCATTTCCAGTGGCTGAGCAGACTACTAAACCCAACTGTGTGTCATCAGCAGATGCATGGGCGTGGCAGGGTTTATAACCTTCCTACAATTCAATACAGCATTTTTAAAAACCCTGGAACTTTTATCCCTTTCTGGCATTTCTCCATCTCTGGTGTGGCACAGTATAGGAGAATAAAAGAATTAAAAATGTGGTGCAGAACCAAAAAACCCCCCAAAACCCCAACCTTATGATGCACACCTCTGACAGGTATTTTTAATCTCTGCAACTGGGGTGGGGTAGGGGGGGGGGGGAGAAGACCCAGATGGAGACAGTATTCCAGTGTGACACAACAAGTGTTCCTTGTGTCCCTTCTCTCCCCGGCATGCACAAGGTTGCACCCCCTGTGATGCTAGTAAGGTTGACCGTTTGGACAAACATCAGAGAGCCCTGCAGTCTCCGCAGACCTTGCTGACAATGCAGAGAGGCGGCGGCTGCCACTGTTGGCTCTTTCTGCTCCTAGCTGTGCTGCCTACTAATCAGGGGCATTTACAGGCAGACAGGCGTCTCTGCTGATGCACAGGGATCCCCCCTCAATCTGGCACGTCAGGAGCATTTCCACAGCAACAAACTGCTCCTGAACAGATTGTTCGGGTGAAGAAGCCACTTGTTTCCTTTGAAGGCTGGAGGAGGATCCTGCTAGAGTGGAGCACTCCGATCTGGGAAGCTGAGCTTTCAGGCAGTGGTGTCCTTTTGGGGGGGGCAGGGGGGGTGTCAACAAAGTGCCTCGCTTTGCATTGTCTGGAAATCAGCTCCCACATTACGGTCATGGAAACGAGGCTGGGAATCCCTAGAGATCAAACAGTTTAAGAGGGTGTGGTCCACTCCAAGCCAACCATTGACATCATGATCTATACGTCAAAAAATGCTATTGCCACTTGTTGGCGCAAACCCTACCCCCCCCCCCCAACCTGAAGATGTGGTTCAGAAAACTGTGAGAGACATACTTGATGGACAATATCTCTGACAAAATTAACAAATCCCTATTGAAACCAGTCAAAACAAATTTTGATAGCAAATGGTTACCCGATATTAGAATTTATATCACGGCATGAATTCATATCACCAGATTGGAAACAATTGCAGAAATGGCTCTAAACACTGACCCTCTCAAAAAGTGTACCATATTATATTCCTATTGCTTTAATAATTTCTCTCCAACTTAACGATATGAGTTACCATTTTCTATGACGTTTTAGTGTATTATAAGTAGCACTAAAGAAGAAATCTGGGACTCCTCTCCACATGGAAATACACTGTCGATTGATTGTTCATAGGTAGTTTTGTTAAACTGCTGAATTTCACTACGCTTTATCCTAGTTGTACTGTATTGCACCGTAAAATGCAAAATGTTTTGCATTGTTGTGTCACTTTAATGTTTACGCAATTTACAATAAAAATTACACACACAAAAAAGAGCGAGAGTGTGTGGTGATGGTGGTGGGAAGTGCCGCTGAGTTGCAGCCAGCTCCATCGGAACTGAACATGCTATGGCCCTTATGACACAACACCCGTCGGACCACTTTACAGGTTGCAATGCTGGTTATTGCCTTCTCTTATTGTGAGACATCGCAGGAACCGCCATCTGTACGCACTAGCACTTTATGTAATTGTTGCTTATGTGAATTTTATCACACCTTATTGTTTCATTGTATTTTAATCTGTCTGTACGCCGCCTTGAGCCAGTTCGCCCGGCAAGGCGGGATATAAATTGAAAATAATAAATAATAATATTATGGCGACCCTGTAGGGTTTTCAGAGCAAGAGATGTTCAGAGGTGGTTTGCTGTTGCCTGCCTCTGTGTAGTGACCCTGGATTTCCTTGGTGGTCTCCCATCCAAGTACTCACCAGGGTTGACCCTGCTTAGCTCCTGAGATCTTGATGTGATCGGGCTAGCCTGGGCCATCCAGTTCATGGAGTACCTGCCTCAGTGGAGGAGTTCTGCACAGGTCTAAGGGGGTACCTGTGCAGAACCCCTCAACTTGGGCATGTGTATATTCAGTTCACGCTCCCCAAACATCATTGCCTTTACACAGCATCATCATGATTTCGTACTAGCCTGTTTCTGGTCCCTACCATGGATGAGGCTGATTAGGAGACTGGCAAGTGTTGTGTACTCTGTCAATGTACATTCAGAAATAGTACCTGTTTTTTTCCAAGACACCCGTTTTACTTGCTGGGTCAGTATTCCCTCAAAAGCCAAGATAGGTGTTTACCCAACCCAGCACCCTATGCCATATCCACTAACAATGGAGTAACTCCAGCTTGGTTTACGCATGCCAGAAAATGAGGATGGAATGGAATGCACCACTTCAGACTGCAGGTGATAGATTCCAACATTCCCTCCAACGAGCAGCTCTATCCAATCAGAACTCTGCAAGAAGAAAGCTTCTCCCCCACCCCCACTCCTCACTTACTGTGCTGCTATTCTATTTGCAAGGAGCCAACTTTGAACTTCAGAAAGCATTCCAGAAGGTGATTCACCATGAACCTCCACCTGCAGTCTGAAGTCCATTCTACCCCCTCTGCACTCTACCACCTTATTCTCCAGCACAGGTAAATAAAGCCTTAGGAGTAGCTCTTTGCATTCCAACAGACAGCAGGAAAAGCAACATAAACATCCTTTTCTTGAAGCCCAGGGAAATCCAGACTTCCAATCTTTCTTTTGAGCAGAGCCCACATATCTTTCACAGTGATTGGTGCAAAATCATCATGCCTTGTGTTAAGAGCTGGAAACCCTTAAGGATCCTTCAGACCAGTTCCTAAGGCACTTTTAAAAGACTTCATTTCCCCCCAAAAAATCAAAATAAGCCAATCAAAGAGTAATACATGCTATTATTTAAAAACAAGGACCCAAAAGCCCACTTTACATGTGCCTAAAACAGACAGCTGTATTACAGCTCTGAGATTTTCATGCACTTTAGCAAAAGACTCATATCTTTTAAAAGTCAGGCAGACGGCAACCATTAATCAGAGCTGGCCATGGACAATTTGCTTTGCATATAAGCCATCACACAGTAAAACCACAGCACAAGTACATCACAACTAGAGGGAACATCAGCAAAGCTTTGTAGGGTAAGATGCTCCATCTAGGCCAGATGGATAGACCATAATCTGTGAATCACAGATTCAGGTTCTCTGATCCAGCAAGGCTTTTCTTATGTTCCAATGCAAAAGCGCATATGAGCTAGATCTTAACAGTTAACAAATCTTTAGTATGCACTCTTAAATTTACAATGCATCACCCATCAGTGGGCCACGGGGATTCTTCCTTAAGAAAAAAATTAGACCATGCAAAATTGAAGTCAGTGCACCCCTGATCTAGGACAGTGTCCTAGTTTCGTAATGAGCAGCCTTGGATGCTACAGAGAAAGAACACAAGAGCACAAGGCGATAATGGAGTAATCCATCTCTTTGCTTCCATCTGGGGTTTTAACATCGCTTTGAAGGACTTCCTGTCAGCTGGCCCAGCCATTCACCTACACACTCAACTTACGGGCCTACTCAAACTTTATGTCCTTAACTTGGGAGAACAAATATAATTGCCCTTTGAACTTCAGCATTAATTAACTCCTGGGAACTCCAGGGCCAATCATGACATAAACCCTGCACTTGCCCCCTTTTAATCTGGCTTCAGGCCTGCATATGGGATGGAGACTGCTTTAGTTGCTCTAGTAGATGATCTCTGGATAAAGGCATTCCATCACTGTTGATCTTTGTCCCCTGTGCCCTTTAACATTTATGTCACTGAATGAGATTAGCTGAAGTTTTATGCTGAAGCTGCAGCCTCCTTCCTAGGCCAACGTCTGGATGCTTAGGTCAAATAGATGAGGGTGAGCAAACCGAAGGTAAATTCAGACAAGACAGAGGTAATGCTGATAGAGAAGAGATGCTCAGGGTGGTAATTATTTGAACTTTCTTGTTGGTGTTGTTATCCTTAGTACACTGACTTAAGAGGCCAGAGGAACTTCTTAAACTCTGCCTTACTAAAAGAAAAAAATACAAATTTATTCACAGCAAAAAGCTAGCACTCTAATTCAAAAAAGAAAAAAAATAAGTAGTAGGTTGACCAAGAACATCTTTCTTCATCTACACCAGATATGCAGGATATCAGTCCTCTGGAAAAGGCTGGCTTTGCTATGCCAATCCATGTTTTTGTGTCTACTAAGATGGACTACTGTAACATGCCCTTTGTGGGGCTGCCCTTGGAAATAACCTGGACACTTCTACTAATTTAAACTGAGGCTGGCTTGACTGCTAATGAGGAAGAGCTGCTTCCATCATGTTAGGATGCTTTAAAGCAGCTTCATGGGCTTCCTATTATTAGGGTTGCCAGCCTCCAGGTACAACTCATCTCCAGGGGACAGAGATCAGTTTACCTAATGGCCACTTAGGAAGATGGACGCTACAGCATTATGCCCCATTGAAGTCCCTCCCCTCCCCAAATCCCACCTCTCAAATCTCCAGGTATTTCCCAACCCAGATGCTGCATGGTATCCTTAAAGCCCTTCATGATCTGTACCCCACATATCTGAAGGACTACTGTTGATGTTCTTGTGTTCCTTGCAACATCCACTAGTTGATGCCCGTTATCAATTTATTTCATCAGTGATCCCTGGCTCCTCCACCTTCTCATCTTTAGACTGACTCCTTGGCTTCAACCAGGACTGTGTTCTCCCACAAGGGATACCTGTCTGACTCCCTAAGAGCTGCCAGTCCCCAGGTCCTTTCAGGGGTTCCCCTGTTTTTGGAACTTCTGCCTGCTGCCATTCACCCCCCAAACATCCCCAATGCAATGCCGTCACCCGGAGGTGATGTCATGACATCGGGGGCGTTGCACAGTGACACTATGGTTTGAGGGCAAAACTATGGTTTGAAGCCAGTTTTACCATAAACGTTTTGTCCCAAAACCAGAGCATCACTGCGCGACATCCCCAGTGTGATGATGTCACTTCCGAGTGACCTCACTGTGTCAGGGACGTCCCCCTAATTCCCCCTGCTGGCGTGACATGGGGACCTGGAAACCCTAGACTCCCTAGTTCCGATTTTCATGACCTCATGTTCATTATGCTGTAGCCCAGCTCGGGTTGCTACTTCCTGAAAACTCAGATGTCTGATAAGGCCACCATACACACACTCACACACACATACTAGAGTCACACTAGAAAAGAACCAAATAAAAGCAAGTAAACCAACCACAAATTAAGACTTCACCTTTTGAATCTGCCTTACTCTAGAATAACTACCATCCCAATACACTACAGCAAACACCAGTTGGAATCTCCAATCCACAAATAAATATGCATTGAAAGATTGGCTTCAACACAGCAATCTAAAGGTGCTGATTCACTAATGGCTCTATTGCCTCTTTACTTACAGCAAAGCAGCCATGCCTTCCCACGCACTTTTTTTTTGCTTTGAACCACACTCCACAGTATGGAAAACAAGCATTAGAAGGCTGATTTCAGATGCCGCTTCACTCACACCTTATCACTAATGCAGAGCATCATTTTCCTAAGGTAAAGTCTATATACAAGGAGGGAAGGTGGCATGGTACAGCCCAATCTTGGGAGCAAAGCAAGGTCAGTACTTGGATGGGAAACCACCAAGGAGAATCTGCAGAGGAAGGCAATGGCAAACCATCTCTGCTCTCACTTGCCTTGGAAGCCCCTCGCTGGGGTTGCCGTAAGTCAGCTGTGACTCGATGGCACTTATGTATGTAAAGTCTAAAGGCACACGGATCAGCAAGCTCAACAGAGCTAACCAGGACTGGATCTGGTCAGTGCCTATATGGGAGACAGCTCAGGAATCCCATGGATGTTGTGTTGAGTTTTGTGGAACAAATGCAGCATGTTAACGAAAAGAAACGCAATAATTTCCAGAAAGATTTCATCTCCTACTATTGACTGTATCAACGCTTATTAGATGTCTCTTTGTATGGACTGTTATCCATGCACCGCTTTGAGTCTCAGTGAGAAAAGCAGGCTTATAAATACACTAAATAAATAAATAAATAAATAAATGGAAGTATGGCTTAGGGTCTTACGTCAACCATAATGAAAGGCTGGAGTTTCAAAGTACAAGTAAATCTCTTTTTAAGGAGACACAATAACCATACAGGAGGCAGCAGCACAGAAGGGTGAAATAATGGGGTAATTGGATAAACCAGGAAAACATCAGGAAAAAATGGGTTCATTGGAGCGGAAGGTTTTGATACCACCTCTGGAGGAAAAGGACAAGAGTGACCGCTATTCTCTGAGAAATTTAAACTGGGGACACTCCTGGTTAGCACAGGGAGGCATGTAAAGAAAGAAGAATGGGATTTTTTTTTTCATTTGTGTTGTCTTCCCCTGGCAAAACATGGGCACATAATGCCATGGGGGGGGGGGGAGAGGAACATGGTTGCATCTGAATCATGCTGTGTATATCTTCTTAAGGGCAGAACTCACTTTGTAAAAGCCAACGTGGGGGTGGTGATATGGTATCGCCGGGCAGAATCAGCATGCAGGAAGCTGGTGAGAGGCAGGGGCCAAATTGCACATGAAGGGCAGACAGAGAAAATATTGTCATCTGATGCCCCCACCATCCATGAGTTAGTCTGTTAAGGGCAGGTAGACTGGCTGCTGGGTAACCTGATTGTAAGAATTTAGTATTGATGGTTTTTCTGTTGTTGATATTGTAAGCTGCTGTGAATCTGCACTGGGTGGACAAAAGTGGATTTAAAAATACCCAAACAAATAAATATTATTATTATTATTTTGTTTCAATTTGATTGCATGTGATTTAATGCCAACTCTAAGTCTGCAGGGCTCCTGTCTGGCAAAATGCAGCTACAAAGTCTGCAAGTGACAGCAGGAAATCAGGATGGTTGAGGATGGAAGATTCTGGATCCTTTCCCTTCCTGTCATTTTTCTACCCAAAATGCTTCTCCCCGAGCTGCTTTGGGCGGACAAAGAAAAAGACGCCAGTGCCAGGAAAGAAAGAGACACTGACCCTGTCAAAGAGGCAGGGAGCACCAGCAATCAGAGCCATTAGTTATAAATTCAGTATGGGAGAATCACCAAGGTTTGTTCCACTGCTAAGAACTTCAGCTTCAAAAAAACTCGAGTTTCTCCACCCGCTTGACTCCCCTGGGCTTCTTGCCTGCACAAATGCTTAGCGGCACACATCCCTTCAGAGTCCACGCTACTTCAAACAAGTTTGAAAACTTGATACAAGAAACGGAGGCTAATATCTCCCTTGGGCGGCTGAGGGAATTCCGTTATTTATTTTTATATATATATAGTCTAAAGCGAGGCAGCGTGAGGAGACATGATCTCTGCCTATAAATATCTTCAAAGTAATCATTTAAACAAAAGGGAGGGATTTTATCTCAAGATAATGGTGGCATAAGGCAGTAAACACCCCCCCCCCCCATTTAATTTAAAATCTCAGGAAGAAACTACTAGCAATCAGAGTGTATTGGGAAAGAAAGTTATCCAATGCTCTTAAAGGAAACATCCTGTTAAAACTGGTGAGGTTGGATCCTTGTGGTACTTTTAAGTTTCACTTGCCCAACTGGAGCAATACCATACCTTATCCAAGCATTTCTCAAATAGCTACAAAGGTAGCTGGAGTATTTACAGAGGAGAACGGGTGGGCAGGTGTGGGTGACTGACCTGTCCCATAGATGTTATTTCTCCCCTACAAATGTCCCTCCCCAGGGCTGTGCTCAAATTAATCTTTTATCCAGAACCTGGCATTGAAACTCATTGCAAGATAGAAGAGATACAGGAGAGAACGGTTTCCTAATTTAGCAAACAACCTCGGTTTCATTAACATGGCTCTAGAAATGTATAAAAGTCTAGTAAATTGTAAACTGACCAATGACTCCATGCATTCTTCACAGCAACTTAGTTATCTCTAACCAAACATCTACATTTCTCTGGATCCACCTTTCCACAGTGACAGAGCCCCTGCTTTACATGCACAAGGTCCCAGGTTCAGTGCCTGGCATCTCCAACAGATGGATCTCAGATAAAGGGAGTTGGGGAAAGACCTTTCACTGCCAGAAACCCCGGAGAACCACTGCCACAGAGCTAGATGGACCAATGAACCGACGCAGAAGAAGACAATTTCAAATATTCATTCTTAAGTATTAGGAAGTGGAATGTGGATTTGTCTGTCACATTTTAAACTCACCCTTCCTACACAGAATTCTGGCTAATGTACATAGCACTCCCCTCCTCCCTTTTATCATGGGACACAGGTTAGGCTGAGAGAGAGCGATTCACTCACAGATACCTGATAAGCTTCACAGCTGAGTTGGACTTTGAACCCAGGTTTTCTAGCCTCTAGACAGGCACTAACCACTATACCACACTGCCTCTTAGTACATTCATGATGTATCACGGCCTTCTGAAAATACTGAATTGTAATCTATTATGTACAAGGAGCTGCGGTGGCTCAAGTGGTTAAGACGCTGAACTGCAGGCTGTGGAAGGTCAGTGGTTCAGCAGTTCGAGACCCGGGTGCCGCAAGACGGGGTGAGCTCCTGTCTCTAGTTCCAGCTCCTGCCAACCTAGCAGTTCGAAAGCAAGAAATTGCAAATAGATAAATAGGTACCACTTCGGTGGGAAGGTAACAGCGTTCCGTGCGCCTTGGTGTTTAGTCATGCCGGCCACATGACCACGGAAACTTCTTCGGACCGCGCTGGCTCTTCGGCTTTGAAACGGAGATGAGCACCGCAACCCTAGAGTCGGATTCGACTGGCTTTCGAGCAAGGGAAACCTTGACCTTTACCTTTAATCTATTATGTAAATCATGTAGCTCAGTACCCCATTGCTTCCTAGATAGTATTCTACCAGCCTTATAATACAGATGGCTCCCTAAATCTACAGGTAATGATTCTGCCTGATCAATAGGGAGGTGTGAGGAGATTATCAAGAGCGTTTCTTGACAAAGGGTTTTAGATCTTTAATACTAACATTGATGCCAGAGCTAATCAGCTCCTGTTGTCTGTTAAGCATTTTTTAAAAATCAATGACATTGTTAAATGGCATAACACAGACAGAAGCCCTGGGAAGAGTCAGATACATTAGGTCAGCCATCTAGAGACACCGAGCTTTAATTTGTAACTGTCTCTCCATACCGACAGCATATTTCAGATTTTTGCAGGCTTCCCAGGATGGCTAGGAAGTATGGTTGCCAGCTCCAGGGTGGGAAATTCCTGGAGCCTGAGGAGGGAAGGGTTTGGGCAGGAGCGGGACCTCAGCAAGATATAATGCTACAGGCTCCACACTCCAAAGCAGCCATTTTCTCCAGGGGATCTGATAGCTGTCACATGGAGATCAGTGGTAATTCTGAAAGATCTCCAGGCCTTACCTGGAGGTTGGCAACCCCACTAGGAATGTCCATGGAAGGGAGTTGCCCACACCTGGAAGCACCATGCACAGCCAGGAACCAAGGCTTAAAACTTCATATACACAGGAACCATGCATGGCCAGGAAAAAGGCTTAAACCTTCATATACACGGTCTTTTTTTCCCCCCTGCTAATGAAGATATGTGATTTAATTCCATTGCTGTTTTATCATATTAATAATGCACTTTATTAGCATGGTCATAGGGCCCAGGCTGGCCACTGATACAGCCTGCAGATGGATCCTCCGACCAGCTACAATGTGTGTGTGATTAGATATTGTATGTTGTCTTCCCTATCCCCCACGAATATATTGTTAGTCCATTGTCTCTGAGGAACTGTAAATCGCTCTGAGCCCGCATGAGTGGGGAAAAGTGAGCAATAAATTGAAAGTATTATTATTATTATTACCACCTGACATAAATCACCTGATTTTCTGTGATGTCACAGAGCAGATGCGCAGGTACAGGTCTCGACAGGGTTGTCAACCCTGGCTTCGAAAACTCTGGAGACCTGGGATAGAGGCTGGGGAGGGGACGGGTTGCCGATTCTGAGTTGGAATAGTCCTGAACATTTGGGGGTGTAGCCTGGGGATGGTCAGGTTTGGGGACGGAGCTCTGCAGGGATGGGATGCCATGCAGCCTGTCCTCCAAAGCAGCCATTTTCTCCAGGGGAACTGACCCTTGCCATCTGGAGATCAGTTGTCATTTTGGGAGATCTCCAGGCCTGTAGGTCTCCATGAAGCTCTAGCTGCCAGTGGTTTACGCTGCTCTGAAGTCACAGAGGAACAGGGCAGCCTAGGTCTAATGGCTAGGTGGAATCTGGAAGACCAAAACTGAAATGCTAAGTTAGATGATTTATTAAGTTAAACCACGACCCTATGGCCTACGTGCCAGGAGCTTTCAAATACTACTTTGCTGATGCAAACCAACCAAATATTTCAGTGGAAATCAATTTCCTATAAAGAGATAAAGTGTCCTTCTTGCAGTACATAAATAGATGTCACTGCCACCTATGATATAAGAAAATATAAAATCAAATGCACCAATACACCCAACTTCATGGGGAGCTTTGCCCACAATCCGTGCATCCATCTATTTATCTCAGATGGTACACCCAAGTGGTGTGCATGATACTATATGGCATGTGAAGTACTTACAATACAGAAAGAAATATCTCCAGTGGTATTGGTGTCAAACGCAGAAGTACCGCCGAGCTCAACAGATACCCTATATAGCAGAACAGCAAGTGCTGCTAATGATGTATCAATGCGCAAACAAAAGCAGCTCCCTCCATATGAGGAAGTATTCTTATACCAGATTGGTATCACTGTGTATGTTGCACAATTTAATGTGACATCTGGGTGCATTCAGCTGGCATCTGTTTGGTCATGACCAGAGTAAGCTTAAGATACATGGTCAGTCTTTTAAACTCTAATCTCCCTATTAATTGCCTTTTAGACTGTATTTTTAAACTGATGTTGTTTTGTATAATTGGAGTTTTTAATGTTCATATTTATATGTATGTTGTAAGCCGCCCTGAGCCCGCCTTGGCGGGGAGGGCGGGATATAAATTTGATAAAATAAATAAAATAAATATATTCCCCTCACGCAGGCTACAGAGACTGAAGACTTTTAGGAACAAATCACAGGTCATATGGTTGCATCGACTATCAGGCAAACTACATTTATCATTCAATCCCAGTTTGTAGGCAAGAAAACAAATCTGTTTATCATTTTGCCTGACTGAGAGGAGACAAACTTCAGTTTGTTCCAAACTAGGAAGTCTGAAGGGCATGAGTCTGAGGACTTTCTGGTTCATTCTCAACACAAATAAACTGAGGCTCATTTGTGATATCTACATGCATGGTGGCATGTGTCTGTAGAATGCCTTTCCACTGGAGGCTTGCCTACTCTCTTTTAGGCACCAGACCAAAACATTGTTTTCTACCCAGGCTTTTAAGTAAAGGTTGATCTTTCTGAATTGTTTTTACAGGCTGCTTTTAGCCAGGGTTCAAGACCCGGGTGCCGCAAGACAGGGTGAGCTCCTGTCTCTAGTTCCAGCTCCTGCCAACCTAGCAGTTCGAAAGCAAGAAATTGCAAGTAGATAAATAGAGACCACTTCGGTGGGAAGGTAACAGCGTTCCGTGCACCTTGGTGTTTAGTCATGCCGGCCACATGACCACGGAAATGTCTTTGGACAGCGCTGGCTCTTCGGCTTTGAAACGGAGATGAGCACCGCAACCCTAGAGTCGGATTCGACTGGCTTTCGAGCAAGGGAACCTTTACCTTTACCTTTACCTTTTTAGCCAGGGAACTGTTTCGAGACCCATCTTAGGCTGCTAAATGGCTGTTTTTATACTCTGGCTTGGTTTTTAAACAGTTAATTTTTACCAATGTTATGCTTTTGAATGAGTTTATCATGTTTTTACATTGTAAGACAGTCTGAGCAGGTTCTTCAGAGAGGCAGCATATGTATTTTCTGGATAAAACAAGCAAGCAAACAAACCAGAAACCACTGAACTATCCCTCTATACATTCACATTGTGAAAAATACCGAGAATGGTTTCTGAGTTCATCGGCAGAATGATGTACCAAACTAGAAAAAAGAGCTAAGAATATCTTACATCCTGGAAGGACACCATGCTGACATGACAACCAAGGGTCATTTGAACAAGACAGTTTGTGCTGGCCCTGCTTTCACCCACATCGTTTGAGCATAGGCTTAGAGCTCTATGCACACTGAAGGGAGGCACCTGATGCGTACACATATGCCACTGTTAAGAGTTCACTCTAACAAAGGTGTCTATCGTCAAGTCAAAACCGGTGACTGACAGCATGCAGGAGAACATGATGTGATTTCATTTATGATAAGCAAATGAGAGACACATGGAGAGAGTCCTAATCTATGAATGATACAAGTAACCGGGAACCTCACATTTGAAATATGTAATGAGCAAATTGATTCAGACAAAATATTTAGATAGGAAAATGTGATGTGATAACTTGCAAAATTGTTTGCATGAAAGGGTTCTAAATGAGCTAGGCAAGAATGTCGCTTTTACAGATCCTGGAAAAACACCTTGTATAGGAGGAAATGACATTTTAAAGGAACACACGGAATTACAGCAACCACCACTGGGCAGTTAGCTGTTACGAGCCTTCAACTCGAAAAACTTTAAAAGGATCGATGCAAATATAATGCCAGTCTGTAGGAGAAAGCAAAATCTTTGTAATACTTTTTATTAAGACCAACCAAAGGACCACCAACAGCATTCAAGCTTCCGAGTTCTACAAAACTCTTCATCAGCCTTGCTCTTAAAAGGGAGAGGGAAGGGTGTTTCGGGAAGTTCATTCCCAATGCCAGTGAGATTTGAACAGAAAAAATGGTTCTAGTTAAAACTGGTATCAGGGGGCACTTTTGGCGTTCCAGAAAGAAGGGGGAGGGGGAATGAAAGTATCCAATTGAAAATACAAAAACCAACAGAAGATAAGATGTCTCTCTAATGGCAAAGGGATATATGGGTTTCTTAAAAGGCTTGAAAGGACAGGGAAAATGTGGTAGTTATCAGGGATGGGCATGAATCTAATTACGAACCGAAGTTCATCACAAACAGGGCCTGGTTCATGGTTCGCAAACCTCAGTTTGTGCAACTGGCTTGCCCATGAACCAAACTGATTTTTGCGGAGGTTCGTTTAGTTCATAGGAGGGTTCATGGGCCAGACATGCTGGTGCCCAAGCCAAAGGTCGGGATCCCTTTAAAGCTTCCCCACTGAGGTGGCGCGACTCACCAGTGACCTCAGAAGGCATTTAAATTCCTTCTGAGTTCACTTGCGGAAGCAGGAGGCAGCAAAAGGTATAGCTGAAATGGCTTGCAAGCCATTTCAGCCATGCCTTTCGCTTTCCCTCCTGTGGAAGCTACGGCAGTGGGGCTAACCAGTGAGCTCAGAAGGCATTTAAATGCCTTCTGAGTTCACTTACTTGAGTCATGCTGCTCCTACAGCAGCGGCACAACACTCAAGCAAGTGAACTCAGAAGGCTCTCACTGTTGAGTTGCACTGCCGCTGCAGCTCAGCTTTAACTGGGAAGACAAGAAGATGAAGAGTGAGCTACAGAGAAGAGTATTTTAAATTTTGCATGTGTGGACCAGGCTGATAGTCTTAAGTTTTTTTTTAAAGATATTTTGTTTAACCACACCAGATAACAAACATGGATGTCTAAGCAAATGCAAGTATACACATGCTATATTTTTTTGTTTTAGTTAAATAAAACAATTTCAATTGTTGTTAAGTTAATGATTATTTTTCTCCTTCCAATAAAGTACAGCAGAAAAGTTGTCCAAATATGAATGATTAACCTATTAAACTGGAGATAGTTCACCTCACATAATGACTCTTCCGGGCCCGAGAGACGTCAAGTTGGCCGCTACTAGAGCCAGGGCCTTTTCAGTGGCGGCTCCACGCTGGTGGAATGAGCTCCTGGATAACATCAGGGCCCTGCGGGACCTTCTACAGTTCCGCAGGGCCTGCAAAAGGGAGCTCTTCCACCAGGCTTTCGATTAGGAGCCGCCACTGATTAATGGGCCACTGGCGAATGCGCCACTGGCGAATGCGCCACTGGCAAATGCGCTACCGGAATACATCTCGGCCCACATGTAACATCGGTTGGTTATTGCCTCTGATTTTATGCTGCCATCATCATCATCATCATCAGTATTGTTCAACTGCTATTGTATTTTAATGTATTTATTGTTTTCTGTTTTTAATGTTGTTAGCCACCTTGAGCCAGTTCTGTGGCAAGGCGGGATACAAATTGAAATAATAAAATAAAAATAAAATAAAATAATTATCTATGGCCCCGGTCACACGGGCAGGAAACCGCGGGGGGGAAGCGTGGCAGATTGCCCCGGGGCAAACTAAGGCGCAGTTACCTGACCAGACCTCCCGTGGAGGTACCGTGGAGGTCCCGTGGGAAGGGAGAGGCGCCGATCGCAGGACACTCCCGCACGCAAAAACAAAGCGCGCGGTTCGGCAAACCGGATAGTTTTTTTCTGTACAGCACGACTGCGCATGCTCCGTAGGGTGCTTTTGGGCATCCAGGAAGACCTGGGGGGAAAAAAACTTTGTCGCACGGAAGGGAACATGGGCGGGCGCTGGATGCCACCGGAAACGCAATCAGACGCCCGCCCTTGCCCCGCGGTTTCCGGATACTAGTACCTCCGAGGTATTAGTTTTTTGCTGCGCGGTTTCGGCGGGAAGCCTTGTTTGAGCCACGGGAGTGCTACGCTTCCCAGATGTGCCGGTGAGATCGCGTCCGGAAACTCCGCATGTCTTCCGTCTGACTAGCGTGGCTAATGTTCCATGTGACCGCAGCCTATGATGTGTTTCTAGTAGTATAACCAAATCAGTGGTTTTTTGATATAACTGTAAAACTAATCTAAAAAGTTGTTATTCTAAAAATGAAACCTTCATCTGGTTGTAAATATTAAGATTATACCAACAAGAATGAGTCTTTATGTAGAAAACTATGATTTAAATCTAGTCTTACTGACTAGTGATTTAAATTGTGATTTGATTTCCACCCTGTTCCCAGTTCACTTGTGAGTCACACCACGGTGGCAGCATGGCTTGCAAAAGTAATTTAAAGGGAATGTTCCCTTTAAATGGCTTTTACAAACCCCATGAACCCAAACCAGTGTGTGAACTATGGGGTTCATCTGGTTCACACAAACCATGAATTGGGACAAACTTACATTTTTCCATTTCGTGCCCATCCTTAGTAGTTATATTAATAGTACTGGGGATTAATTTAATATCAAGAGCCAGTGTGGTGCTTAGAATGTCAGACTAGGATCTGGGAGACTGAGGTTCAAATTCCTAATCTGCCATGGAAGCCTGCCGGGTGATCTTGAGCCAGTCACACACTCTCAACCTAATCTACCTCACACAGAATTGTGTAAGCCACTTTGGGTCCCTATTGAGGAGACGTGGGGTATAAATAAAGGAACTAAACATCCAGTCTAATGAAGAGCTTCAGAGAACTGTAATCCATAGCAGTGTGGAGGCTTTCAATGTGGTTGGTTTTAATAAAAGTTATTGCATGGCTTTTGCTTTGGACCAACATGGTCACCTAAAACCTCTCTATGGGTAAAATGTTTTGTAACCCTCCCCCCACAAAAAACTGTATTATATTTTCATTTTTTCCTTTTAAAACAGTATTTGAAACAAGTACCACAGTACCCTCAAGCAATGTCTTTCTTGTAGCCCCGCACAGCTTTCAGAGCAATGCATACCTCAGAATGTGTTTCCATATTAAGGTGTTTGTTTTTTTGTTGTTTGTTTCTAAGTTTCAAGTGTCCTGAATCAATTCGTCTGACACCCACATGCTACCCAAGGACTGTGCCAATCCCTGTGCTGATAGCTGCTCATGCAAAACAGCAGACTCCCCGTCTAGCAGGATCAGCATGGGCAACACACTCCAAAATAGCAATTGTAGCCTAAGTGGCCAGCAAGAGTTGGCACTTTTCCCTGCAAGTGACTCTTTTACCCATCCTTCCAATTTAGCACAGCACTGTTAAAGCAACATTGGGGGAAGTTGCCATTTAGAGTCAGGCAGAGTTACAAACAACCTTCAGTCCTTTGGCGTTCCATGGCTCTAGAAGTTCTCTTGTATCCATTATCACCCAATTGGGATATTACTCATTAGGCTTCGTTAAATAATGGCTTTTTAGACTTAGTGCTCCTCAGTGAACTAGCAGAAAGCCCATTGTTATCGCTGATAACATTTGTGGGTGCCAACGATGAAGAAGCAGTGTCCTGGAAAGTAACAGAAAGAACAAGACAATAATCCTGAAGATATCCAGAACGCATGATCTGATACCTGCGGTTTAAGAACACACATCTCGGTACAGCCAAGCCCAGTATTCTCCAACTTTGTGTTGTACTTTCTGTAAGTTTTACAACAGCCACGTAAGGTGGGCCATCACCGCACAAGTGAGATTTAAACCAGGGAGATCTCAGATCAGAGCTCATTGTCTTTGCCTCTACTCTACACCAGCTACAAGAAACTGAAAACATAGGCCATTCCAATTTGATGTAAAATTACATCATGGAAGATCATCACACTCACAGACAGAAAACCTTGCTGGCATGTAGTGCTCTATTTATTTCAAAAGGGTAACCATAATTATCAGACTGTAAATGAATGTGAAAGAGAACAGTCCATTAGACCTCTCTTGAAACACTCCTCAATTTTTGATCCACAATTTTTAAAAGGGAGTTGAAAAAACTGTAGATGTTTCAAAGAACTGTAAGGGTTCAGAAAGCGTCATGCCGTTTTGGAAAGAAAAGCTTTTCAGATCCAGTAATCTATGGCTAGTTTCTCCCCCTACAAACGTCAAGAAATCACACTTTCTTTTCTGTACTTAGGTTGTCACTGTGTTGGTCCAAAGCAAAATTCAAACGCATAAGCCACGTGATAGATCTTTTCTTAAGATCAACTCAAATAACACAAAGCAGTGCACAAGGCTTCGAGTTCTCCAAAACCATTTATCAGGCTGGACTGCCTAAAAAAAGGGGGAGGAAATTTCAAGCCATCGTCTTAAAAGGCCTTTTGTTAGCATGCTCTGTAGAACACCATGCAACTCTCAATAAAGAAAAGCACTGCTCAGCAGTGTTCCCTCTAAGCTGTGGAGTCTTGTGAGCAAGAATTCTACTCTGCGAGCTACTGGCATTAAAGTTGTGAGCCAGCAATTTGGCTGCTGCCTCATTTAGTTTGCTCTGGAGCCCTCCTTCCTGAGCTAAGACAAACATGTGTGAGCTGGGGGCTAAAAAACTGTGAGCCAGCTCACACTAACTCAGCTTAGAGGGAACACTGCTGCTCAGTAAAGCTGATGTCAGGTTGCGCACCTTTGTCCTGTTGGGAAGCAGCAACAAAAATGGAAACATCCGGTCGAAAATACAAAACTCAGTAGCAGACAAACGTTTCCCTTCCACCAGGATGTACGCATGGCTCCCTTAAAATGCTGAGAGCAAGGGGGAACCTGGTTCTCATTATACTAAACAGTACTGGAAATTAATTTCATTTGATGCACTTCTGAACTTGCTTTTTGGTTATCCCAACTGACTCATCTACATTAGGGTTGCCAACCAGGGTAGCTGGAGATCTCCTGCTATTATAACTGAGCTCCAGGAGACAGAGATCAGCTCACCTGGAGAAAATGGCCACTTTGGAAGGTGGACTCTGTAGCATTGTACCCATTGAAGTCCCTTCCCCAAACCCCACACTCCCCAGGCTCCACCCCCAAAATCTGCAGGTATTTCCCAACCCAGAGCTGGTAACCCTACTCTACATACATACGCACAAAGGTCAGTGCCCAGTTCCACCTGAGTCCTACACAACGGTTTCTTCCTACTGTTTCATCTTCAGCTGCAAACACAGGAGCCAGGAATGTGAAAGGGCATTCCTCCTTCCCAATCTGTGCACCACTCTGAGTGCTACCATTTCACATTTTCTCTTCTGCTTCTCAGAACTTCTCATCCCTTGGCTAATCCACACATGCTTTCTTGTACTGTTGTACAGTGCTGCAATACACACTTTAACTCCATTAAATGTGACATAATTAGGCTTCCTTTCCTATGCCCCCCCCCCACTTTTCCAGGTGTTGCCACTCATCCAATCCCCCTGGGGGGAGGTTTTTATTGGGGTTTGTTGCAGACTACAAAACTACAACAGAAAATATAGGGAAGGGAACTACAACTAGGGGAAACAGAAAAGAAACCCACAACTAACTAAAAACCCAAGTGTAGGAGATCAATATCTCAGTTTATCATCATGCTATTTTCAAAAAACAATCAATACTACAATGAACTTAGTCGGTTATGCTAGATTATTATTATTTAACCATCCCTTTAACTGTTTAAAGAGATCCCCAGAGCATCCCCAAGTTATTTCAACATTTTTTTTCAGGCACACATCAGAGTCCTTCAGCCCTTATTTGTTCTTATCTTTTATAATCCTCAGTTTACATAGGCTTTTGGGAGCAGCCACCCCCTTTTCTGAAGGGGAGTCCTCGTCCGAAGTTTCTGAGCCCAACTCGCCATCAGATTTGCTTTCTTCTTCCTCCCCTTTGCCCTCCTCTGGTTCCCCAAGCTGTGTTTGCAGAAATTCCCGTGCTTTGAAAACAGAGTCAATCTTTTCTTTTTTATTGTGGAGCTTGAAAACGATGCCTTCTGGAATTACCCATCTGTAACTGATATAATTTGTTTGTAAGAAAAGGATTAATTCTTTATAGTTCTTTCTCCTCTGTCTTATATCAAATGGAATGTCTTTTAAAATCCTGATATTATTGTCCCCAATTTTCAAGGGTGTTCCCGAAGTTGCTTTCAGAATAGCATCTCTCACACTTCTTTTCGAGAATCTGACCACTATTTCCCCAGGCAGATTATTTTTCCTGATGTATGATGAATAAGATCTGTAGACCACATCCATCTCGCTGCAAAGATACTCCGCTGTTAAATCTGTCATTGGGGCTATTGCTTACTCATCCAGAATTTTATCGTCTCCATCTGAATCTCACCTTCTTGGAGCAGTTGCCAGAACTAGATAGTGCAAAACAGCTCTTAATAGTGCACAGTAGGTTGCCAGACCCCTAGTCTGCGTGGGGGTTCTCCTGATTTTTCAGGTTTCTGCTTGCTGCCAGCCAGCTGGCTGGCAGGGAAAGCCCCCCCCCAACAGGAATTCACAGTGCAATGATGTCACAAAGCAGTGACATCATAACGTTGGGGGTGTTGCTGTGCAACACTTTAGTTTGAAGGCAAAACATGGCAAAATTTTATGACAAAAAACCATAGAGTTTTGCCCTTAAACCAGAGCGTTACTGTGTGATGTCCCTGATATGATGATGTCACATGATATCATCATGTCAGGGACATCACATGTGGCAACCAATGTTCCCTCTAAGCTGAGCTAGTGTGAACTAGCTCACAGTTTTGTAGCCTCTGGCTCATACATTTTTGTCTTAGCTCAGGAAGTAAGGCTCCAGAGCAAACTAATTTATGCAGCAGCCAAATTGCTCGCTCACAACTTTAATGCCAGTAGCTCCCAAAGTGGAATTTTTGCTCACAAGACTCCACAGCTTAGAGGGAGCATCGGTGACAACAGTGCCCTACCCCACTCCCAGAGTGCTCCCTCCCAACCCCCACTAGCAGGAGGTAAGGACCTGACAACCCTAGTGCAGTCATGTGCATTAAGGCACTGAATTGTGGGTGTGCAGTATATATGCACAGTGTTGTGACTGTATATGCATGTACAGTGTTGTGACTGTACATGCATGTACATAAAGCCTCCGACTTTAAGTAAGAGGATCATAATTTTGGCTGCCCCCTTGTTGCTGGATGCCTGTGGTATATGCGCTATTCTCTTAGCCATTGTACAGGCAATACAGCCAGCCCACAGCTGACTTCAGACCTCTCCACAACAGTCAAAAGTCTGCCTACCACAGGGGTTCCCAAGCATGGTTCCCGCCAACACTCTTCCTGGTCCTCTTAATTACTGTTTTCACATCAACAAAAGTCATAAACAGCAAGCACTTTTCCTACTGCCTGCTAAGGGTTTTTGGAAAGTGGGCGGGGCCAGGTGGAGCTACTGGCCACTGGAGACTTGATTGTCTGAGCAGATTTTTTTTAAAGACTGCTTTGGCAGCAGCTGCCACCACGGCAAAAGGATTTTCACAGTGTGACTGAAGGCAAACTGCAGTAGCCATTCTGTGGCTGGCTCCGCCTTCTGAAGGTGCCCACAGGCTCCAAAGGGTTGGGGACCCCTGGCCTCCTATGTCATCTCAGGCCATCTCTCAGGTGATGTAACATCTGGAGGAGCAATGGAATCCTAGCTAGGCTGAAGAACATGAAACAGATTCCACAGCCAATCTGGATAGGAGAAGCTGGATTCTTTTCAGTAAAGAAAAACTCCCTACATACATTCAGGACAATTTACTCCTAGGTCCTTTTCCTTGGTTGGTTGTCTTTTTTAATTGGGGGGGGGTGGTTTCCTACCCAAGTGCCAGAACATTTGTAAACAAGATAAGACACCAATTTGGGAAACAGTGCAAAATCCTTACTAAGCCTAACTCCTGTTAGCTGTATCAAATGTAAAATTTTGTACCCCTCCGAAATCCCTGCTTAGAACGATCTCAGAAGCTAAGCAGGGTCGGCAACTGGCCAGTATTTGGGTGGGAGACCACCAAGGAACATCAGGATTGCTACGCAGAGGCAGGCAATGCCTCTGAATGTCTCTTGCCTTGAAAACCCCACCAGGTCACCATAAATCAGCTGTGACTTGATGGCAAAAAAAAAAGAAAGTATCTGCCTGTCTGTCAGGTATTGGGATGTGGGTAATGTTCCTTGCATGCGCATACCCTCCAGGACAGGCACTTCTCTAATCCCCCAGCTCTCCCACAGAGATGTGGCAAACTCTGTTGTTTCCCATTCCAAACCCCTGTTCCCTTCTCTGTGCAATCTCTGTCCTTGGGAAAAATACCTGTTCAATAATTTGCTGTTCCAACACGACTACTTCCAATCAAAAGAATGATCTCAGATCGACCTCTTGTGTCCCAGCAATGTTTGTTGGGCCACCATAGCCCAGATATACTTTATAGGAGCTGTAAATGTTCAAGACAGAACCATACAAGAGTTCAGCCCCTCTTCTCCATCCCCCAAGACTAGTAAGCAGTGGAGGGATGAAAGAGAAATCCATGAACCTTGTCATCTGTCTCTTACCACCAACAAGACTCAGTCTGGCTCTAGTCTAGGGAATCTCCAAGCAGCTCAGACAAATTAGGAGGTCCGATAGCAAGCGGGTCAGGCTGCTGACAGGCAGACTCTAGAGCCAATAAGCTGCTGAATACAGGCCAGGCACAGGCACCTCTTGCAAGGCTCAGGGCTGTCAGTCAAAGATGCCGAGCCGTGTTCTCGCTGGCAGAGGAGTGGAACTGCACGACTGAGCATGCTCCAATCTACCTGCATTGCAGTGGCTCAGAGTGTCCTCTATTAACCCAGCTGTATGCTAATCCCATCATGCCATCCAGGACACTTATTAGCACAGCGGCAGAAGCCAGAGGAGGAAGGTTTTTGCTTTGAATATCGGAGGGTGGCCAAGTGAGCGAGGAGGGGAAGGGGCCTAGGAGAGGGCAAAAGAGAGAAAGAGAGAGAGAGAGAGTGGGGGGACAAGTACTCATGCAGGAGTTTCATTCCAGTAGCATAACAAATGCCCTGCTATTTTTAAAAAGGTGAGCTTCCTTAGACAATAAAGCAGAGGATTTTGAGAGTAACGGAGTCCTGGAAAGCCAAGTGTCACATAGTAACTCAAAGGCTAGGCTCTCTCCTATTGGCTGGCAGTAGAAAAGAGCAGGAGTCCAGCAGCACCTTAAAGACTAGCAAAATTTGTGGCAGGGTATGAGCTTCCGTGAGTCACTGCTCACTTCTTCAGATACTGGCACTTCGTTTAGCCACTTTGGACAGTCCGTGGGAGACGTTACACGTTATTTTCCAAAAGAGGAGTCAAGACCATGTTGGAAAGACTACAGAGAAGTGTAACATGCCAAAAGGCCATGCAACTGTCTGCTTTGCTCCTGAATGGAAAGCTGAAACAGTCAGCGTCATAACAGAAGCGCAAGTGATCATTCTCACTTTACAAGATATAGTCCCCACCCGAAGTGAGTATTTGAAGAGAAGGCAGCGTGGTGTAGTCTGATCTTGTCAGATCTCCGAAGCTAAGCAGGTTTGGTACTTGGATGGGAGACCATCAAGGAAGGCTCTGCAGAAGAAAGCAATTTTTGGCAGAACAACTCTCATTTGCCTTGAAAGCCCCTTGCTAGGGTTGCTGTCAGTCGGTTGCAACCTGGAGGCAAGGATGTATTTATGTAGGTATTTGGAAAAAATACAGTGCAAAATATGGGGAAAAAAGCCATTCAAGCTGTATTTCATGGGTTTCAGTGGCTATATTTCCAGCGACTGCTGTGCTGTAAATTCCATAGGAGCTGGGTGCTTCCCCAAAAGTCTTTTTGGCACAGCCCAATTTTTGCTTGACTATAGAACTGGCTAGCAGAACACAATGGTTGCCAGCCGACTCCCTGACACAGTTGAGACAGAGGGAAGGAAACCTGCAGAAGCAAGGAAGACTGGGGAGGCAGTGTATCAAAAAGGGGCACATGGCATTATGGGGGGGACGACGATGACAGGCAAGCAGCAGGGAAGTCACACGTTCATCTAGAGAAGTCTCCATGGAAACACACTGTGTGAAAGTTTACACATTCAAAGGGAGACAGCTGCTTTACAGAGAGAGGTGAAGCGGCAGGACAGCCGAGATTAGCTTTGAGGTGAACCGGCCCCTGTTATGCCCAAGCTCTGGGCAACCAGTAGCCTCATGCAAAGCCCTGCAAGAAAAAAATCATTTAGATGAATGTAATATAAGGTGGCTAAAGTGGTTAAGACGTTGGACTGCAGGCTGTGGAAGGTTGGTAGTTCAGCAGTTCGAGACCCGGGTGCCACATTATGGAGTGAGCTCCTGTCTCTAGTTCCAGCTCCTGCCAACCTAGAAGTTCGACAGCAAGAAATTGCAAGTAGATAAATAGGTACCACTTCAGTGGGAAGGAAACAGCGTTCTGTGCACCTTGGTGTTTAGTCATGCCGGCCACATGACCACGGAAACTTCTTCGGACAGCGCTGGCTCTTCGGCTTTGAAATGGAGATGAGCACCACAACCCTAGAGTTAGATTCGACTGACTTTCGAGAAAGGGAACCTTTACCTTTTACCTTTACCTAATATAAGGAAGGCAGTAAACAAAACTGAGTTAAACTCCCAAAGACGACAGGGACCTATTTAAAAAAGCATGCTGAAAAAGGAGAAACCAAGATCTGGTTTTCTGATGCACAAGCCTCAAGTAATTTGCCGCTCTTAAACATCCAGTAAGTGTCGAATTTCCCCAACTTTCTGTATTGTACCAAGATCTCCCAGACTTCAATAGGCTCAAGTTTATAATTGGCTGGGGGTCCAACATTTATCTTTCAAGTCCACTCCAGTCTTGGACTTGCTGTGAACACTGAGAACAGTTTCCTTGATCCTGTGCCTCCCGTCCTCCATTGCCTGCACCTTGTCCTATAATATAAATATGGATATTTTCAGCTCCTGCTTCCCTGTCATTACACAGTACGCACGTATAATTTTACTAGTGGGACGCAGAAAGGGAGTATTGTTTTAGATCAACTCATACTCATTCAACAGAACACGCTCCCCCCCCCCCCAATTATTCAGGCAATCTCTGACATGGGATGGATTCCTATAATCACAAAAGATTTTGTAGACAGATCTGGGTAGAAACACACACATGTACATCCCTATATTACTGTTGTAAATCTAACACAGATGCATGTGTGTGCATATTTCACCATGTTTACACGCTGTGGATAGCCACAACTGGGATCCCACAGTGAATACAACACACGCTTCTAAATGTCACATATATTATACATACACAACCAATGGCATATGCCTTCCTGCACAGAAGCAATATCCATATAGGAAATTACTTTTCTTATAAAGTGGCCCATCCCAAAATTTCCTACCATTATGGCAGAGCCAATACCTTCTGCAATTACAGACATTTTTCAAAGTCTCTCTGCATTGCTGGGTTCTATTTTGCCTTCAGTGGACTGATAAAGCTCTGCCTCTCAGCCAATTTTCCTTTGAAAGGAGTTTGAAATCTCTATCTACACAGCCTGTTGATGAGGAGTTAATGACAGCACACAGTACTGTTTATATTAGATCAGTTACAATGCAAAAAAAAAACCAACCTCAAACCCTTAGGGAGGTGCTGGTGAGTTCCATGCAGTTTGCTCAATCAGCTTGCATTCGATGCCATTTGCAAAGTTCAAAATTCACTGCACCAGTTTAATGGCAATGCAGGATTTTAACCAGTTATAAATTATCTCATTACATATTCTAACTCATTCAATCCTCACATATGTATTCTCAACAAAAATGACTATACAACCTCTGTATTTTAGTGTATTTCTTTTTCAGAATAGTATATTAGAATACTGACTTATAATGCAAGGAATTCTGGAATGTTTTGCTGACATGCCACTGTTCCCACCTCAAAAAGAAAGGAAAAAATGCTGTTAGGTTACCTCCATGCCTGAGAGGAGATGAATGGGGGGTGTCTCAGTTTACTTCCCACAATTAGAAAAGATGCCATTACACATTTATCCCCAATTTTGACATATTTATTGCTTTGCTGTCCTTTCCCCTCCTTAATTAAATCAAAACAACTGTTGACTTTATAATCTTAGCTTGCTATTTAGTTTTGTCTTTGCATAGCTTAAAAATCTTCATCATGTTACA
Source organism: Gekko japonicus (assembly GCF_001447785.1). Classification (NCBI taxonomy): domain Eukaryota; kingdom Metazoa; phylum Chordata; class Lepidosauria; order Squamata; family Gekkonidae; genus Gekko; species Gekko japonicus. Next base: position 27,837 of record NW_015171527.1, on the reverse strand, counting down.
TGTTAATTCGCTGTTCAGCCTCTGTCTGTAAGTCTGAACTCTACCTTCCATTCCAATGCATTTGAAAAAGTGTGTATGCACACGAAACCTCATACTACCTTGAATAAACCTTTGCTGGTCTTAAAGGTGCCACTGGACTCTAAAAATGGATTTTAACCAAGTCACTGATTTTCTTCCTTCCACCTTTAACTCCTGCTTCAGGATTTCCTGGCTATCCTGACACCTGCTTTCTGAATTTAGACTTCCACAAAAGGAGTACTTTCTGTAGCAACTGATTTGATAACCTTGCTTGTAGGATTCTTTTTTATTTTCTTCTTTTACCATCATTGTGGCCGATTTTTCCATCGACCTGGCCTTGGGTGGGGAGAGACGCTGCCCTAAAGAGGAACACCACTCAGGCGTCTCGAACTTGGATATCATCAGCCGAAAATGAGATTCGTCTATCTTGAGTCCTGTTAAAATGTACTGTAGAGCACCAATTTTAGTTCTTATTTATTAAGTTTTTAATGTAATGTATGTTTTTATTCTCGGCGTTTGCCGTCTGTTGCCGCCCTGAGCCAAATGGGTAGGGCGGGATATAAATCCCATAATAAATAAATAAATAAATAAATAAATAAAGTAAGAGTTGTGCAACAGTGGAATCAGCTGCCTAGGGAGGTGGTGAGCTTCCCCTCACTGGCAGTCTTTAAGCAGCGGCTGGACAAACACTTGTTAGGGATGCTCTAGGCTGATCCTGCATTGAGCAGGGGGTTGGACTAGATTGCCTATATGGCCCCTTCCAACTCTGTGGTTCTATTATTCTGTGATAAAGTATGTGTTTTTAATAGAATGATGCAGTACAGAGTTTTCATCCTAAATGCTTTCCCTTGTTCAACCCCTGTTTGTTAACCAGTAATGATGTTCAAGATTTTAGGTTCTTGATGCACTGCCAAGCTCTTTTCAGGCTCTGATAATGTTCCTGGACTGTACTACTTCAGACTGCATTGTACAATTAAATATTTCTTTATATTAAAAAGAAATCAGAATGAAAACTAGTGAGACGTGCTTGTCAGGATGAGACCACAAGTCCACCTAGTGCAGAATTCTGTTTTAGCAGCAGCCAGCCAGATGTCCCTGGAATTTCACAAGCAAAGTATAAAGTATGTGGGCCAACCTCCCATTGCTCATCCTCGTTCCCTGCCAAGGGAGAAAGATGGAGATGAATTGGGGGGAAAGAATGCAACAGCCTACTATGTCTCTACAGGCAAAAACCTGGAAATGACATCATTGTGCACCAGCATCCACACCCCCAATTCCTCTGGGGGGGCAGGGTGTTGGCTGTGGCTGGCAAATTAAAGGTATGGTGCTCCTGTACACAAAAGCTCCATTGAGCTACTCTACTATTCATGCATTAAGAATTTTATAACTTAATCATGCATACAATTTTTGAACCTGCCACCAATCAATGTCTTTGGATGACTTGGATTCAGGTGGGTAGCCCTGTTGGTCTGAAGCAGCAGAACAAAGTTTGAGTCCGGTGGCACCTTTAAGACCAACAAAGTTTTATTCAAGGAACAGCTTTTGTGTGCATGCACGCTTCTTCAGATACAGATTATCTTCTTGAATCTGTCTTGAATAAACCTTTGTTGGTCTTAAAGGTGCCACTGGACTCAAACTTTGTTTTGGATGACCTGATTAGCATTCACTGAGTAACCTTCATTTAATAAGAGGAAAGGCACATTTTTTTCCTATATCCACTCTGTCTGTACCCTTTAAAGACTGTATAAGCCTCTATTGTGCTCATGATTTTTCCCCGAATTGAAAACCCCCAAATGCTCTAGCCTTTCCTAGGGAGCTGTGCTCTCTTCTAAACCATTTTCAACTCTATAGTGCCCTTTTTGAGACAGCACACCCGGATTTAGGGGAGTGGTTCAAACATTAAATTTTCTGCCTGCAAAATGAAGAGGTACACTTTGACAGTGTTACCATCTGCTTTCTGTAGCTTGGCCTAAACTTTCAGCTGGCTGCAGGACAAAACAATCACAAGAACACTTGAGTGTCCAATCATTTGCCATTTAGCTTCACGAAACCCACATCTCATCTTGTTAAGTGTGACCTTGAAAATCAGTCCTCTGTGTTGTCAGTGTTACCATCTGCTTTCTGTAGCTTGGCCTAAACTTTCAGCTGGCTGCAGGACAAAACAATCACAAGAACACTTGAGTGTCCAATCATTTGCCATTTAGCTTCACGAAACCCACATCTCATCTTGTTAAGTGTGACCTTGAAAATCAGTCCTCTGTGTTGTTACTTCTTTATTTGTGGATAGAAATTTAATAAATAATAATAATGAGGAACAAGGATCTTGAAAGACTACTCTAAAGAGAGGGATAAATCACCAAGCCCGGGTGGCATACATCCAAGAGTTCTGAAAGAACTCAAATGTGAACTTGTGGATCTTCTGACAACAATATGTAATCTTTCATTAAAATCTGCCTCCATTCCTGAGGACTGGAAGGTAGCTAATGTCACTCCCATCTTTAAAAAGGATTCCAGAGGAGATCCGGGAAATTACAGGCCAGTCAGTCTGATGCGGATACCGGGTAAATGGGAGGAAACCATTATTAAGGAAAGAATTAGTAGGCACATAGATGAACAAAACCTATTGAGGCAGACTCAGCATGGGTTCTGTAAGGGAAGATCTTGTCTCACTAACCTGTTAGTGTTCTTTGAGGGGGTGAACAAACATGTGGACAAGGGGGATCCAATAGATATTGTTTACCTTGACTTCCAGAAAGCTTTTGATAAAGTTCCTCATCAAAGGCTCCTAAGCAAGCTCAAAAATCATGGGATAAAAGGACAAGTCCTTTTATGGATCAAAAACTGGCTAATTAATAGAAAACAGAGAGTGAGTATAAATGGGCAGTTCTCCCAGTGGAGGGGGGTAAGCAGTGGGGTACCACAGGGATCAGTACTTGGTCCACTGCTTTTTAACTTGTTCATTAATGATTTGGAGTTGGGAGTAAGCAGTGAAGTGGCTAAATCTGCGGATGATACGAAGTTGTTCAGGGTGGTGAAAACCAGTGAGGATTGTGAGGCACTCCAAAGGGATCTGTCAAAGTTGGGCGAGTGGGCGTCAACATGGCAAATGGGGTTCAATGTGGCCAAGTGCAAGGTGATGCACATTGGAGCCAAAAATCCTAAATATAAATACACATTGATGGGGTCTGAACTGGCAGAGAACTCCGTTCCTGTGCGTTCCTGCCCAAAAGTAGCTCTGGATATAGGCCTTGAAATGTCATGGCAGCGGCGTGGGATAACACATGGGAATAAGCACTTTCCATTACACATGAAAGGTACTAGAGCTACAACTTTATGCAGCCCAGCCCATTCATGGAACTTGTTTAGTTCACCGTATGGAAGAGGGTTGCCATCCTCCAGGTGGGGCCTGAAGGTCTCCCGGATTTACAACTGATCTCCAGGCTACAGGGATCAGTTAATGGAATCACAGAATCATAGAGTTGGAAGGGATCTCCCGCATCATCTTGTCCAACCCACGTGCCCCACTGGTGGACCTCCTGACGGCACCTCGTATGTTTGGCCACTATGTGAGAGAGTGTTGGACTGGATGGGCTATTGGCCTGATCCAACATTGGCTTCTCTTATGTTCTTAAAATATTAACAGCAGAAAAACATGATTACTACCCAAGCATTTGCTCATGGCTATTTTGGCTGAAGGCCCACCTCCATATCAACATGTTGGACTTCACATAGGTGCTCACATATTCCCAGCTCCTACAGATTATCTGCACAATCTATGCAGCATGCAATTAAAGTGTACAGATTGCAAAAATGAGGCCTGGACATATTGGGCTCTACATGCAGACTCTCACACAAACAGGAAGTTCAATAAAATCCAGGGCAGGGCACCCTGCTCCCATACAAGCCCCTATGCACATTGGCCTGTGGCAGTTTCTTCAGTGTCCAGAATCCCATATTATTTCACATCTTGTGTAGACATGTGGTCAGCATGATATATCCGGGCACACCTCCGATGCTGCTATCCTAACCTTACCTATCACTTAACATTCTATAGCCTCGGCCTACAGAATAACAAACACTGTGAAAATGGCATTTCTAGATGAAATACAGATGGATCACAGGGTCTGGTTCGGCAATACAATCAATGTGGCTTTAACATGCTCAACTCTGGCCGGTTTAGTTTGGACACACACATACTAAACTCTAAAGTCAGACTATCTCTAAGATACACATGTACATCTTAGGTTTTCCATTTATGGTTTCACAGGACTTTGATGAGCTTAGAAAAAGATGTGGTTCCTACACATAAACTCAGCTCAAAATCCTTCTGTGATAAGGAGAATATGACTTGTGTCGTGAAAGAGTTAATCTGTTGTTTGTGTTTACAAATAGTAGTTAGTTAGCATAGAGCCAACTAGAGTCTGTGTAGAAGTTCCCACTACAGGAGGAGGAAGAAGTAGTCTTAATGAACAAAGTTTGAATCCAGTGGCACCTTTAAGACCAAGGGGGGGAGGAGAACTCAACCCAAGATATGGCTGTGATATATGAGGATCAAGCTAACAACGTATTTATTATGGTGTATACATTAGTAAAAGATAAAATAGGTTAAAAGAAATGATCCAAATATCAGACTCTTAAAAGTTTTTATACACAGAGCTGAAAGTTTTACATATACAATTGATGGGTATATCTTATGACCAGTAGACCAAACACGTTTCGGCCCCTTAGGGCCTTCCTCAGTGGTCAATATTACTATTGAAAACAACACACATCCAGAAATAAATATATGAATAAAGATTTTCTTTAGAGCCAGGTGTTGCTTTCTCATGTGATGTGCAATTGCTAAAAGTTTACATAGTAGGCCATGGATAATCTCTCATGGTAACTGCACACGCTCTCCAAATTGTCCTGGTAACAAATATCCAGTGTGTCTGGATGTGTGTCTCTTCCATCAAAGGTAGTGAGCAAATTGAGAGAAGCTCCAGGAGCAGCACTACAAGGTCATATTTTCTTTAGCAAGCTGCCTTTTTAATATTTGCTTAATTCAAATATATACAAGCAGAACAATGGGTAAGGCAAAGAGGATCTAATGCAAAGCAGCTCATCTACTCCACATCTCGAGTCCCAAGAGAACCCCTTTCCCCAAGAACATGCTACACCTTAAGACAGTTCACATACCATATTTACTCTAAAGGAAGATGACCCTGAATGTAAGATGCCCTCCCATGTTATACACAAAAAGTTTTTAGTACGGCACACAACCAGTGTTCCCTCTAAGCTGAGTTAGTGTGAGCTAGCTCACTTTTTTAGCCTCCGGCTCACACATTTTTGTCTTCGCTCAGGAAGGATGGCTCCAGAGCAAACTGATTTATGCAGCAGCCAAATCGCTCGCTCACAACTTTAATGCCAGTAGCTCACAAAGTAGAATTTTTGCTTACAAGACTCCACAGCTTAGAGGGAGCATTGCACACAACTGTAACTGGTATGCACATTTAAGACAGCCCTCTCTTTTTTGATGGCATACCTGGGGGGGGGGGAGAAACCCTTGTCTTGCATTTCACTAAATACTGTAGTACTCTGAGATCTGCCTCTCAATGACTCTTCCATAGATGCCAGTGAAGAGCAATTCTCCCTTCTCACACACACCAGTGTACCTTACCTCCCTTTTATCTCAGCTGGAAGGAGGATAAGGCAGCTTTATGTATTGCTAAATAGAAGCAAACTGTCAAGAAATGGGACCATGATAGCTTTTGAGTGAGATACCTATCAGGTGTTAGCCTCCCAGGTCCCAGAACTAGCATGGTTCTATCTACCCTCATAGGTAACAGCTCTCCATGGTTCTCAGGTGGAGAAAAGTCTGCTCCATCACCACAGAACTGAGGTACAGCCTCTCCTCTAAAACATCCAGAGGTGTTAAAGAACACTATTTATTTAAATTTCTAGCCCCGGCCTCCCCTGCATGGCAGCGCTCAGGACAGGTTACGACAATCCAACAATCACAATAGAGCAATATAATACAATATAATAAATTAGGATAAACAATCCACAATATCAGTAGTTAATTAAAATCCAAATTGTAAAACCGTTTATAAAATAATTCCATTTGTGGTGCCAAATATACCTTTCTTTTGTCAAAGGCCATGAACCCATTAGGCTTCACTTTACACCATTCACTGTAATCAGACAGCATATTCATAATAGCACGTGTATGTAGGGTTGCCAACTCTGGGTTGGGAAATTCCTGGAGATTTGGGGGTGGGGCCAGGGGGTCTGGGTTTGGGGAGGGACCTCAGTCGCATATAATGCCATTTTCTCCAGGGGAACTATCTCTGTTGTCTTGAGATCAGTTCTAATTCCACCTGGAGGCTGGCAACCCTGCACATATGTAAACTGGTATAGCTACATAGCAAGATATAGGGCCGGTCCTGTGGTAAGGGGACCCCAGTGCTTGGACATGAACCCCTGCCTATTCCTCTGCCTCCATTTTGCCTCAGTGGCAGCTAGTTTAGAAAAGGCCAAGATTAATCAATATGGAGTCTTCAAAACTGGGTTCTATTTTCCTCCTGCCTTAAATGTCAAAGACAAGATCCCCTCAGTATTCAGACAAAGACAATCTCAAAGATAAATAAATAACAAGAATGGATCGAAGACTGGCCCAGTGCTAGCTTTGCTTATTTGCTACCTAGCAATAACAATTTTCTTTTTGGCTTTTCTCCCCTACTTTCTGCAGGGAAAAATCTTTAAAGTTACAATACAACTTTTAACTGTCTTAGCACAATTTGCAGGTAGATCTGTCAATCTGGAGTCAACGCGTTTATAAATATCCCAAAATGCTCAAAATAAAATCAGAAGTGCTAAGTAATGGAAAAGCTGACAGATCCAGTTAAAGTTTTATGGCAACAAGCACAGATAAAAATTTAAAAACCTTTAGAAATCTCATGCAACTGTGAGGGGGGCAGCGAGGAGGGAGTCCAAAAGCAAACCTTTGAGAGTGAAGTTTGTGTATATGTGAACATATAAAACAGAGAGAGAGAGAGAGACGAGGAGTATGAGCAAATAAATGGCTGGCCAGGGACCAGAAAAAATAGTTTAGTAAACATTTTGGCCTCTGAAATCCATAGTATTTCAAATTGGCCAAAAGAGATGGTTCTTTGAATGCTAATGGAGAGGACAGAGTTTTCAAAGTGGTGACATCTGTCATATTATACAAGTACAAGAAATATTTTAAATAATTAAAGAGCACAAGTAAAAATTTGTGTATCATTCTCCAAGCTAAGGCCATGCCGTGTTATAAGTGCTCAGTCCACATCCAGAAGACCCCGCCACCACCATAAGCGCCTCAGGACTGGTGGTCTTCTACTGGGAATACTACTAAGCGTGGAAACTTGTGGTAATCTAAACTGGCAACAACAGGTCCAACTCCATACATTTTGCTGCCTGAAGCCAGCCACACACACACAAACACACAAGCCAAAGTAGCTAACACTCCTTGCTCTTGGTCCCCACAGACCCTTTTAAAACAATGTGGCAGCCACTGATACCCTGTAGAGCTTCCTAAACCTCATGTGGTTCCCCTCCTTTTATGTACCTTTGGCCATCATTTTGGTTGCACTGGCAACCTCGCCAATTACTACAATTTGCTTGGGCATGCAAAAATGATGCCTGAGCTCTAGTGAATAGAAAGACATCTTGTAAGAGTTCAGGAATCCCTGTAGGGGACGTGTGGCTTGCCACACTGCTTTTAAAGAGTGTTGTGGGGGGAGTGAGAAAGGAGGATTAGCTGTTCTGGTTCCTGGGTGGAGAGCAGGGACTGAGGAAGCAGAGGTGGATGTAGACAAAATAGACAGGTGGGTGAAACAATTGGTTGACCATGGGTGTGTGTGTGTGGAGGTGATAGGAATCTACTACCTGAAGCCACCACTTACTTTGGTCTGACTGTAGAGCTGGCCCTGGGCAACAGGCTACTCAAAGATTTGAGAGGTGGGTTGTTTTGGTTACAATAACTGACTTGTGAAACCTGTCACCAGAAGCTGGAGACATATTATGAGAGGATGAAAATACTGTACCTTACTCAAAACCAGAGGTCATTTTGGGGGGGATCGCGGGGGATCGCAGTTCCCCCGGGTGAGGTATGGGGGGCGGGGCACATGACGAAGCCCCGCCCCCTGCTTCCGTCCGCCCCGCTTCCGGCCCTCATTCAGCCAGGAGGAGGCAGGAGAAGAGGGAGGGTAAGTTGCTTCCTCCCTGCCTCTCCCCACCCCTGCCTGCCTGGGGCCAGGGAGGGCCTTCGCGGGGCTTCCTTGCACTCCCGCCGGCCTTGCAGGTCCACCACCGGGCCCCTCATGGGGCTCGGCAGTGGAACTGCAAGGCCGCTGCCGGCCAGAACCGTTGGGGGCGGGGTGTGTGGCCTTATGACACACGTCCGGTGATGTCAGGGGGTGTGGCCTTATGACACACCTCCGGTGATGTCAGGGGGTGTGGCATATGCTAATGAGTTATGCTAATGAGTTCCCCTAGCTCTTTTTCCACGAAACGACCCCTGCTCAAAACAAAGATGAACCTGAACGTAAGACTATACACAAAAAGATGTTTGTTGTTGTTGTTGTTACTGTATATACCTGTAACTTTTATGTGATTCTAAGGAAAAAACCCTTTCTTTTACAGGACACATGAAGGAAAAAAGTATCCTGCTACATCCAGCATATATTCCTGAGGGCCCTCTGCCAGTGATTCTCTTATTTCATTTAGTGTTGCAAGGTTTCTAAAAAGTCTCTGGACACAAAGATACTACAGAAGAATAGCAACCCTTCCATGAATCAGGAGAGAAGCAACAACAATAACATCTGGCAACTTTAAAAGCTAACCCATGACTGAAGTTCAAGCATGGACTATAAAGCCCACTCTATCAGATTTTCGCGAGGAATGCTGGTTTCACCAAAGAAACAAAGGCTAGCTATCTAAGAGATTATCCATGTGCATATAATTTATTGATTAAATCAAAGGTCATTACAATAAGAATGTTCAATTAAATAAACACTTAAAAAGGGAATTCAAGAGATCACATAATGTATTACAGTAAAACGTATTGCTTCAGATTGAGACAATTTCCAAGACAGTCACAAAGTTGTATGTGGCTATAGCAAAATGAGCTGGCGTAAAAGTAACAGATTTGTAATGGTTAGTTGAAAGCATCTTCATTTTTATCAGATCGTTCACATCTGATAACCCAGACAGCAGACTAGCGAAAAACATCCTCATAGGGGCATAAGAAGTAAGAGAGCACTAATCTTTTATACTTTGGAGCCAAATATGCACAACTGTTCCACCAGGCCTTTGGTCGAGGACAGCAACGATTCCACCATAGCTGGCACCCTTCTCCTCTCTTCCATCTTTTTGCTTTGGCCCCCTCCTCGCCCTACCCGCAAAACCACAACATAGTCCGGAGTGGGTCAAGAAGAAATAACACCATCTATTGATTTTAACATTTTTTGAACTGCTGTACGTTTCCCAGAGCCTTGTGCTCGCAGGGATTGGGCAATTCATAAATCCAATATATAAATAAATAAATAACTTCCCATTCATAGGCACTTGAAAATAATGGCCTATTTGAATTATGTGACTCTTTCACAAGGATACTTAGGGAAAAACGCAGACTATACGCAAGTTGAATCTTATTTGTACAGCTGAGTCCCAAAATTTGTTCCCGCTGCTGTTCAGGCCTGTGTTAGAGCCATAACTCTCAGGGTCAAACTTGATTAAATGGTAGAAGACCCCAAGCCCAGCCCTGTCAAAGCCACATAAAATAAGGTGGGAAGAAAGATGAGTTTGAAAGCACAGCCAAGATAGGCAGAGATGTGGGAGGCTGACTGCTCCCCTTATACAAACCTTTCACCCCAAAACTGCTTGACGCAGATCATTTTTCTCTCACCAGGGATTAATTCCAGTAGAGTATCTGTTTAGTATGCTGAAGGTCCCAGGTTCAATCCCTGGCATCTCCAGTTAAAGGATATGACAATAGGTGAAGTGAAAGACTTCTGCCTGAGACCCTGGAGAACCACAGCCAGTCTCAATAGCCAATAGTGACTCTGATGGACTGAATGTCTCTCAGTATAAGGCAGCTCCTTTTGTCCATGTGACACCTTTATACTGTGTCCACCTCTACCTTTATACTGACAGTCACGATGCTTGACCAGTAACAGTAACAAGGAACTCTTAAATATGAGTCAAACAGAAGTTTTAGGAGAAATTTTAGAGACCCCAAACTTCCGCACTGTATGGCATCAGCGGTATAAACTTGCCTTTGTGCTGGGGATATCAAATTACTTCCTTTTTCTTTAGTAAACCCTAAAAGAGTCTGCAAAGTTCTTGTTGCCTCTTAACACGTTGCTGTTACATGACTAGTCCAAGATCCCATTTCCAGGAAAACAATACCCAAATACCTAAAGCAAAGGCTTTGCTTGTTTCTATTCATCTGCAGACCATTTATGACAAGATGGTTACATTTCAAAGACTATCATTATCTCCCAACTATTTCATGTTACATAATATTTCTTAAGTTCTTCAGTTAATGTCTGGGACCAAATTACTCATGATAAAGAACCTGACAGCTCTTGAGTCTGGACAGTAAGGAAGAAGAATTTTAGTCCCTGAAAATCTGAAACTAAAACTGTTTACATAAAAAGCTGAATACAAAGTCCTGACATATCATCTTGCGTTGAGAACTTTATCAGAAACTTGCCCCTCAAAGCTCACAGGAGTGAATCACAGAAGAAAAAGAAGAAATAGGAACTTTAATTCATGATTTATGAGATGGTATCTATGGGGTAAGATTAGGTGTGTGAGGGAGAGTGTGGCATATTACAGGTTTGTTCAAGGCCCAGAGACATGTGTTTGGAACCTGCCCTCTCTCGTAACCAACTAGTATAAAGGATTCAAATTTTAATTAAGGCATTCTGTATTTTAAAAACAAAACATTCCACTTGACTTTTCTTCATCCCTCTAAACCCAGGGTCAATAGAACGCCAATTTCCAGTGGACTACCTATCTCCTTTTTTTTTGCTGAGATTCCTGCAAAGCATGCTGGGTCTACGTGGACCTCAGTCTGGCCCAGCAAAGCATTTCTTACATTCTTGATCAAGAGTGCACCCTCACAACCACTTGGCATAAGCCACTTCCATATGGGGGCACAAAACGGTGCTCCCTGTAGAAGCAGCAGCAGGCAGGGTGGAGGCAAGGGGGGGCATTGTCTACACAACATTTCCCTGCACCACATGCTGTTGCCCTCATCCACTCCATTGGGTCAGCACAGAAGGACCGACAATCACACTGGGCCCCCTCATGACCTGGAGCCCCCCCCCTTCTTCCTTGACAGCTGAGCTACAACTCAATTGCAGTGGCAAGCTGTGGCTGACGTATGGAGACCATGCAAGATTTACTCAGCTGTGAACTGGGATAAGACCTACAGGGTTGGAAAGGGGGAGCATAAAGGCAGAGATGAGTTCTATCATTTTGAAGGCGAAGCTCAGTTCTATTCCCCCCTCCCCCAGCTAAGTGCAGAGCTTCAACAGGAGCTCCACTTGCAGCCACTCCACATTTATCCTTCAAGTCCAGGTTGCTCCAGGTTAAAGAGAAAAGCCCAGGGAAACCCACAGTATGCTCAGAAAGAGCACTACATCATGTGGAACTTCCCCTCCCCCCAGGCAAGAACATCTGGCTGCCCACACAGGCAAAACATCCCCATGTGGAAGCAACCATAAATGTGTCCTGCTTTAAGAAATCTCAGATGCACTCAGTGTTAATTAAGAACTCACATGGTGACTGCAGCCATGAAATTAAAAGACGCCTGCTCCTTGGGAGGAAAGCGATGGCAAACCTAGACAGCATAATAAAAAGCAGAGACATCACCCTGCGAACATAAATCCGTATGGTCAAAGCAATGGTATTCCCAGTAGCTTAGTGTTAATTAAGAACTCTCATGGTGACTGCAGCCATGAAATTAAAAGACGCCTGCTCCTTGGGAGGAAAGCGATGGCAAACCTAGACAGCATAATAAAAAGCAGAGACATCACCCTGCCAACAAAAATCCGTATGGTCAAAGCAATGGTATTCCCAGTAGTAATGTATGGCTGCGAGAGTTGGACCATAAGGTGGGCCAAGCCCGAAGAATAGATGCTTTCAAATTATGGTGCTGGAGGTCTCTTGGACTGCAAGGAGATCAAATCAGTCAATCCTAAAAGAAATCAACCCTGACTGTTCCCTGGAAGGCCAGAAGCTGAAGCTCAAATACTTTGGTCACCAAATGAGAAGGGAGCACTCACTGGAGAAGACCCTGATGCTGGGAAAGATTGAAGGAAAAGAAGAAGGGGATGGCAAAGAATGAGGTTAGACAGTGTTATTGATGCAACTAACATGAAATTAAGCAAACTCCGGAAAACAGCGGAAGACAGGAGAGCCTGGCATGATGTGGTCCATGAGGTCACGAAGAGTCGGACTCGACTGTGCAACTGAACATCAACAAATGTTAATCCTTGTTTTAAAGGAGCATGAAAGGCTGATGTCTGGCTAACTCTAGCTCTATGCCAAAGAAATCAACACAGAACAAACACAGTTCCTGGTGGTGGGAACCCATTCGCTTATGTATCTTTCATAGCCACTTAGTAGCACACTCCAATGTGAGAACATATGTATTTACATCACAAAATCCTTGGATTGTTAGACTAAGGACATATCGCTTCCTGGGGGGAAAAGCCTGTGCGCATCTCATGAATTACAGAGCTATATTCTGAGAATAAGCAGTCCCACAAGTGCTTCTAAAAAGAAGAAAAATTAAGTAAAGGAAAAATTAGGGGGGATTATCTCTAAGTGATGTAATTCTTTAGGGAACAGAATGTTCGGCTCTGGGGCAATCACGGAAAATCGAAACTGAGGGTGGGGGAGGCAAGGGAATACAATTACCAGCTGTAGGCCCAGCGTGCAATACCAACCTTCTGCCAAGAACAATTGCTACCTGCTATTTGTATGTGGCAGCATTTAAGGTCCACAAGGAAAAGATTTCAGGAAGCCAAAATGGGAGCTGAACATATGACTCTACCTTATAGTGACTGAGCCCACTGGTCATCTCTCTCCTGATTGGCAGCAATTCTCTAAGGACCTTTCAAAGCCCTGCCACTTTAAATCTTTTAAGTGCAAATGCTGGGCCTAACCTGGGACTTTCTGCAGGCTAAACATGGGTTTTTCCATTGCACTGTGGGGCCCCTACAGCATTTGATTTGATTTATTTGATTTTTATCCCGCCTTCCCGGCCAAGGCCGGCTCAGGGTGGCTTACAAAAACAGGATAAAATTCCGACAATACATATAAAATCAAAACACCAATTAATATAAATACAATGTTAAAACCAAATTATAATAAAGTGCTAGCATAATTTCCTCATATTAAATCAGCTCTTTGGTCTGCTTCAATTGCCCTGGGCGATTTGCTCGGGCAGTATTTAAAGGGTCCAGTGGATCTGGGCTCTTCCACCATAAGGTGTCAGGTGTTATTGGTGGTGGTAATGGTGATCGTGGTGGTGGTGGCGGCGGCTCCAAAGTCCTGGCAGAAGAGCTCCGTTTAACAGGCCCTGCGGAACTGTAAAAGGTCCCGCAGGGCCCTGAGCTCTTCTGGGAGTTCATTCCACCAGAGTGGAACCGCCACTGAAAAAGTCCTTGTTATCTAATGCAGTAAGTGAGAGAATACATCATAATTACCCTCTGAGCACTGACTGGGAAAAGGAGAGGACAGCAGAGACTGTTTCCACTAAAGATTCAGAAGAATGTGCCATCGAGTTGTAACCGACTCATGGCGATCCCAACCATGGGGTGTTCAAGTGGCTTCAAATAACTGCAGGGCTTCCAATAAAACAGACCAAAAATGGGCTGGGGGGATCAAACTTGGGCAAGAGCTGTCACAGTCCTCAGTGTGCAAAGTTAGAAGATCCAACTGAAATTAATGGGATTTGCCTCCAAGCAAACATTAGGTACACTTTTGGTCTCTCTGTCGGAGAGGCTTTGTTTCCCAGCATTCCAGTTCTTTAAAAATAAAATAAAGAAATGTACAGTGCATTAACATCTTTTCATCTCACTTTTCAGCTATGGTCTACCAGGAGGCTACCAATTCATTGTTTAAAGCAACATCATAAAAACAAACAAATGAAATAAAATGCCCAAATGCAGCACATGGCAGAGCAGGAGGCAGCAAAGAACAGCGTGGATTCAGTCAGTTTCGATCTGAAGCCTGGGCAAAAAGAACAGTCTCCACCTAGTGCATAAATGCTAGTAAAAGTTGCCTGACAATCAAATAGGTAAGGAGAAGAAGGTGCACAAGCAAGGCGCCACAGCAGATAAAGCCCTGTTTCCCGACCTGCCACCACGCTTTACCTTTAAAGACAACCCCCCACACACACACACACACAGCGAGGCTTCCCCAGAAGGCCTCAACAGGTGAGAGTGTCCTGCAGGTTATGAAAACTGACCATTACTTTTGAGCTTCGTAGTCTGCAACTCATCTCTGCAGGAAACCATCTTTGTAATAACGGAACAGTAATTTTCCTACGTACTTAAAAAGCTTCTGACTACATAATGGAATGGAACTGCTGGGCAACTTGTCACGTCTATATTTTTCAAACGTAATTAATCTCCAGACCGCAAAGGTAATATATAAAATGCAAGATGTGGAAACAAAAAGCCAAAATGAACTTTCTCTTAAAAAAAGAAGAAGCAAAAGTGTATACAAACTTGAATACAGCATTCAAATCTGAACGAAACTTTAGGCTAAACTGCATTATATTGAAGAGTCATAATCAGCTCCCTCCACATTTAGTTTAGCCTTAAATAACAGACAGGGCCACGTTGGATCGAGGAGGTAGCAAGGGGGAGGGAGTTATCTCACCCCTTCTGCAGCACCATGGCCCTGATGAAGGGGAAGGGCATAAGTATTTTGGAGGCTGAACTACCTGCTCGGGACATCCATGCAAAACAATGCCTTCATGGTTTGAAAAACAGATGTTTGACGCACGCACACAAAAAGGCACAAGAAGTAACTCTGTCTTCGTATCTAATTTGAGCCACCTGAAGTCTTATTCTCCTAGTTCTCAGCATTTTTATAACCCTATTTCAACTCCAGCTGCAATTTCTCAGCACTCAGCACTTTAGTGCTTGAACAACAACAGGCACACACACACAAATCCCCATGATAATCACAAGGCACCTGAATAACAACAGGCTGGGTAACCTGATCTTGTACGTATTTAGTACAGAGAGTTCATTAATACAATGAATACAATGGTACTTCTTTCCAAAATAAGAATAGGATAGGGTTGCAATCTAAAGACACTCTACAAGGGGCCAAACTAGATGTGACAACTAACTTGTGAGCACAATGGGGACTCACAATCACACGGCGGCTGTAAATTCCCCATGGAAATAATGGCCCCCTCCCCAAGCCACTTTGGGTCCGAAAAATGCCATGGGGGGCAGTATCCCTTTCTGCTCCCATACCGTGCTGGTGCTGACCAGAACTGGCCCCCTATAATGCAATTTAAGGAATTCCTGGAGGGGAACTCTCCTTAAAATGATGGCACCTCCCCAGGCTGAACCCAGAGCTACGTACCTCGCCTAGCAAAGTGAATTAGAATCTCCATTTCACCCAAAAACATGCACTGGAAGGCACAGAAGGCAAATCCTTTCATTCATGTCACTACAATGTATTATTCAGTAGCATCAGATGGGGTTGGATCTTATTCCACAGCAGATAATCCTCAGTTAAAAGAATCAGGTGGTAGGAGATGTAAAATACCTCCGCCTGGGGCCGTGGAGAGCTTCCTCCAGTCACACTAGACAGTGCTGACCTTGAAAGACCAATGGTGAAATCAACTGTGTAGATGTCGTGGGTCAGCCAGGGCTCAGTGAGAGCGAGGACTCCTCCTCAGGAGAAAAGGAGCCCGATGTAGCCAGCTCTGAGTCAGCAGAAGCTGGCAAGCAGGAAGATGAGCTTCAGGCTTGTCAGGATTCACAGCCAACAGCTGGTACAGAGCCACTGACACCCTCCAGCCCGGATTCAAGAGGTGAAACTCAGTTGACCATTTCCAGTCCTCCAGCATCACCCACACTCTTAAGAGCGCCATGACAGAGGCTATGAACAGAACTACAGGAGAGACGACAAAGTGCATGCCTCCTGACCTGACACCAGCTGCTTGAGTTGTTGCAGGAGTACTCCTGAGCAGCTGGCTGTAACCATTACCCTTAAGCATATGGCTCTAAAAACCAGCCACAACCCTTAAGCATACGGCTCTAAAAACCAGCCGAGAGGGGCTGCTAGGCATGGGGTGAGTTATCTCACCCCTTCTGCAGCACCATGTTGTTGCAGGAGTACTCCTGAGCAGCTGGCTGTAACCATTACCCTTAAGCATATGGCTCTAAAAACCAGCCACAACCCTTAAGCATACGGCTCTAAAAACCAGCCAAGAGAGGCTGCTAGGCATGGAAGCAACCAGTTGAAATCCCTCTTACTCTGCAAATACGAGAGGGGCTGCTAGGCATGGAAGCAACAAGTTGAAATCCCTCTTACTCTGCAAATACTGCCTCAACCCTGTGACTCTTTGGACTGTTTCCCAACTCTGCCTTTGTCTTGTTCCTGAACTTGCTTGTGAGTAACTCTTGGATTCTCAGACCCTGCTATACGGACTGACCTTCGAACTAGACTCCTGACTCTGTGCATAACCTTGGACTGGACCTTGACTACGCTTCTTGAGTTGGTGCTCTTGCCTTACTTGCTCTGCGCTTCGACAGCATGTCCTACACCATTCGCAGTCCAGCTTGTTACAGTAGAGAGAGATCAGGGCTTTTCCAGACATGGTGCCCTCCTTTGGATTCCTTTGCCTAGGGAACTCTGGTTGTTACCCTAGTTGTGTAGCTTTTGCCAAAAGCCTGAGTCTTTTTTCATTTTAATAAGCCTTCACTGGTGATTGCTGACTCCCTGTTTTTACAGTTTTCTGCTGATGACGGCCATTTTAATTTGCTGTTCCGCTATTCTAACCATCTATTGTTTAAGTGGATTTTTTTTTTCCATTTGGCAATTTAATTTTTATTTGTATGTTGCTTTGGGGGCTGACCTAGGTTGAAAAAGTAGCTCAAAGCTCAAACATTTGTAAAGAAATAAATGATAAATAATACTGCTAATTTAGTTGCAACGCATTCCTCTTGGACCACTATGCTATAATGTGCACTTTTGTTATTAGTGTAAGGTAACTCAGGGGCAAAAATGCTCCATAAGTATAGGACTGAGACAAAGCTAAGGTAATTTATATGTCCAAAGGAACCTGACATACAGTTCACAATACCTTTCCCTTGCAGTAAGCATTTCCATTCAATGCAGAGAGAAACAGCAGACGTTGCAGGCACAGTAGACAGCAGTGCAGTCTCAGAGGCTTCTACACTGCATGTTTGGTGTAGTGGTTAAGAGCCGTGGACTCTAATCTGGAGAACCGAGCTTCATTCCCCACGCCTCCACATGCAGCCATCTGGGCGACCTTGAGTCAGTCACAGTTCCCTCAGAGCTCTCTCAGCCCCACCTACCTCACAGGGTGTCCGTCATGGGGAGAGGAACGAAAGGTGATTGTAAGCGCTGCTTCTTCCTCCTCTTCTTCCTCGTGCTATCCTCTATTCCGTAACACAAAACTGTCGCTTTTGAAGATTTCACACACATCCCAATCTGAAAACAGATATCTGTGCAAATACCTGAAAGATTAATTCTGGATACCAAATTGACGTTCCTGCTTCAGACGTTCTCCTCGCCTCCATTTCTTCCTCACAACAGCCTTGTCAGGTAGGTTAGGTTGAGTATGCGCAACTGGCCCATGGACACTCCCGTTAGCAGAGTAGGGATTCAGAGATGGATTTCCCAGAGACTAGTCTGATACTTTAACCACTGCAGCATGCCAGCTCCCTATCGATAACCAAAGACCCCCTTGTGTTTCTTGTACCTTCATAAAATAAATAAAATCAGGCTTGCTTGAAAGTATCATTTTTTCCCTGTGACAGACATTAGTGGCTACCTTAAGTTGTGTATTTGTTTTTTAAATTTCCATCGATCGAGCCTTATATCAGTATTTTCCAGGGTTTTGAGCAGGATCGATATCATGCTAATTGGCTAGTAATTACCAGGATCGTCCTGTTTGCTGTTTTGAAAGCTACGGCTGCAGTGTCAGCTCTGTTTCCTAGTTGTGCCAAGTTTCACTGCTAACCAGCTTTAGCCAACACTGTTACAACTCTCATGCTCAGGTTTCAAATGCAGAAATGGAAAAAAAAAATTCCAGAAAAGATTACAGGATTATTTCAGTGACAGAAATATCTCTTACAGTGACAGACAACAACAATTTAGCTTGTGTGACAGAAAGTCATTAGGCAATTTGATTCTACCACAAATTCATAATGGCTGCAATTATTTAATTCAGACAAACAAAAGGCCAGGTGGAAACTGAAGCTAGAAAAGCTACAAAAAAGGCAAAGTCCATACAAGAAACACACTTAAAAGAAGGATTAATCCAGCCAGAGAAGATGGTAGCCTCACCTTTGTATTTTTGAACTACAGGAAAAAGTTCAAAACATGACACAGAATTTCAATATGTATTGATGTGGATCATCTGCTGCAAAAGAGTCAACAAGCTTAAGGAAAGAGGTGGGTAGCCAAATTGCAGGACTTGTTTTCTGATCACTCACTCAAAGGAACTGCTAAGAATCTGTTTAAAAGAGCACCTTTCTAGACACTGCTTTTGTGGAGAAAAACTCAAATCTGTTTTTGTAGAGAGCCAGTTTGGTGTAGTGGTTAAGTGCGCCATAGTTCTGTCAGAGCTGTTCTCTCAAGGACAGTTCTGGAAAAAGCTCTCTCATCCCCACCTACCTCACAGGCAATGTTCCCTCTAAGCCGTGGAGTCTTATGAGCAAAAATTCTACTTTGTGAGCTACTGGCATTAAAGTTGTGAGTCAGTGATTTGGCTTCTGCATAAACTAGTTTGCTCTGGAGCCATCCCTTCCT
>NW_015171527.1:2040-8383 GCF_001447785.1 Gekko japonicus | reverse complement strand
TCCCCCCACCCTCCACTCCCCAAAAGGAGTCTCAGAGGGGTTTAAAAACTCCTGTGAGCAATGCTCCCTCTAAGCTATGGAGTCTTGTGAGCAAAAATTCCACTTTGTGAGCTACTGGCCTTAAAGTTGTGAGCGAGTGATTTGGCTTCTGCATAAACTAGTTTGCTCTGGAGCCATCCCTTCCTGAGCTGAGACAAAAATGTGTGAGCTGGAGGCTAAAAAAACTGTGAGCTAGCTCACACTAACTCAGCTTAGAGGGAACACTGCTCACAGGGTGTCTGTTGTGGGGAGGGGAAGGGAAAGGACTTTGTAAGCCGCTCTGAGACTCCTTTGGGTAGTGAAGGGTGGGGTGTAAATCCAGTCTCTTCTCTTCTAGAGTCAAGTGAAAGGATTAAAAATCAACTCGTGGTTTCTCTTGTTCTTCTGAAGGTTTGGTGGCCCTTTGGTGCCAAAACAGAGAATAAAATTACTCTATCTAACAAACAACAAAAGTTTAATTTCTGCAAATGTGCTGTCCTCCTCCATCTTTCTACCTTTCTGTTAATTCTCAAAGTTTCCAGACACCCTATCCCTATGCACCAGTTCTCAACACTGAAAGGAAGGGACTATATCATCCTTTTAACTAGGAACGCCATAGATTGAACTTGGGACCTTCTGCATGCAAAGCTCATTTGCCCAATCTAAAATAATTACTTCTTTAATCCTTTGGTTCCATGTAGCATATTAGATAGGAAGATAACATACATGAAGTTGCCTTTTACTGAACCAGACCCTGGCCCATCCAAGTCAGTATTGTCTACTCTGACTGGCAGTTGCTCTCCAGGGTCCTTTTAATTGGAGATGCCGGGGAGTGAACTTGAACCTTCTGCATTCCACTGAGCCAAAGACTGCTTGTTAGGGTGATGTGGATAAAGAGGAGGATGGAATTCCTGCATCTTTAGCACAGGTATAGATTTTCCCACACCTGTATGGACAAGCATCACCTACCACAATTCTCCTCTTCCATATTACTATCAGCCTCGTGGTCTTTTGCATTGGGCCACCTTAGTGCTTACATGGCATAATGTAAGAGTATTTTGAGAATATCTGTATGAATTTTTCTCAGGTTTATACCCCACTGACAACATGACGAATGCACGCTTTAGCACTGGAGAGTTTCACTAAAAACATATGAGTAAAAAAAATAACAGCAAGGTCCACAAAATAATGCAGCAATACTGCAAGACTGCCCCCTTCCTCTTGCTACTGCAGGTACCTTTTTCTTTTTAAAGACCTAGGACTATAACAGTACTATGCATAAGTACTATCAGGAAGGGAGTGCTCAAAAAGCACAAAAGTAAACAAAGTTCACAAAAATGGAATGCATAATATGAGGGAAGACTTTAAAATTTCATCATCCAACAGATGCCTATGACTTGTGCATCCATAGCCCGGACTAACTTGCACACCTCTTGGGAAAAAAGGGTATTTTCTTAGTAAACAAATATTTTGGGCATTAAGAAATGCCACCTTTCTTCAATGGACACACCTGTATGGACAAGCATCACCTACCACAATTCTCCTCTTCCATATTACTATCAGCCTCGTGGTCTTTTGCATTGGGCCACCTTAGTGCTTACATGGCATAACGTAAGAGTGTTTTGAGAATATCTGTATGAATTTTTCTCAGGTTTATACCCCACTGACAACATGACTAATGCACGCTTTAGCACTGGAGAGTTTCACTAAAAACATATGAGTAAAAAAAATAACAGCAAGGTCCACAAAATAATGCAGCAATACTGCAAGACTGCCCCCTTCCTCTTGCTACTGCAGGTACCTTTTTCTTTTTAAAGACCTAGGACTATAACAGTACTATGCATAAGTACTATCAGGAAGGGAGTGCTCAAAAAGCACAAAAGTAAACAAAGTTCACAAAAATGGAATGTATAATATGAGGGAAGACTTTAAAATTTCATCATCCAACAGATGCCTATGACTTGTGTATACATAGCCCGGACTAACTAGTACACCACTTGGGAAAAAAGGGTATTTTCTTAGCAAACAAATATTTTGGGTATTAAGAAATGCCACCTTTCTTCAATGGAAGCAATTCCTCAACAGAAGATACCAAAGTCCTTCACAAACTAGGCATCTATTGAACACAGAAATAATCATCTGTACCGCCAAATCTGCATACAAGAAGCTTAAGTATAGTTAGAAATTTGTTCAAAGTTTCTTCTAAATCTGATACAATACAAAAATGGTGAACTAGAATGGGAAACATGGGCCAGATACAAACTTTCGTGTTCTTTATTTACATCAAGTAGGGTGAATGTAAAAGTTAAAAATGTAGTTAACAAGCAAGAAATAAAAAAAACAGTGCTTGTAAATATCTGACAATCATTTCCGTCTTTTTCATCCACATTTTAAAATGAAGTCATGCATTCAATCCACCACACTTACCCCTTTCCTAAGGGTTAAAATGAGGCAAAGAACTTCTGCAAATAATGTTGTTTGCTAAAACAATTAAAACTATCTAATAATTCTACAACACAGAGGTATCAATTCACAATTTATATCCACTGATTCTGCTCTGCCAGCACAAAATCCCTCTTCTGTCCATGGAAATCTTTTTCCACTGACAGTAGAACATAATCATCAGATACAACTTCCCTTGTCTTCACTTTGACTCTGTTTCAATGAGCCAATCAAACTTGGAGGTGAAATTTGGGGGGCTAAATACTTTGGCTCCTTCCAATTTTTTAAATTCAGAAATTGCCACACATTTCATGTTCGGCTTCCTTTGACAAACCTCATCTCCCACGAGTGTTCCTGTCTGAAGAATGTCCTAATTGTATGTTGCAGACGCTAAAAGCCTTGGCACCTACACTGAATCCATGTCCCAGAGTCACTTTCGAGAATTCACAGCTATTTGGGTTAGGTGGACATGGTGTTCCATCAGGTGAACAATTAAAATTGTGGCAAGCCATGCTCAGATCCTTCCAGGAATTCCTTCGCCAGAGCCAGTACTGAGTAATTCACAGTAAACGTACAAAAGGTGTCAGCAATGAGAGAATGGATTAAATTTGGTAGACAGTTACTGGTGAGTGAGGAGACAGTAAATGAAGGATAGTGTCATCCAGGGAAGGATTAAGGTAGCATTTATAAGGTCCCCCAAAGAGCAGCTAAGCTGTTGGGCAGGTTCAAACATAAGCAGGTAATCTAAGACAGCTTTAAAGCCCTAAGTGGCTGAGGACCAGGTTAAGATCTCTGAAGGATACCGGGGGTAGGGGGTGGTGGAATTGGTAGCCCATGCAAACGTTGAATAACGTATTTAAACACTGGCAAATGTCAGTCGGACAGCTGCGGTGGCTCAAGTGGTTAAGGCATGCAGAGCTAACTGAAACTCTGGAACAGTCTTCAAAGGCTGTCCTGTAGAGAGTGTAATGCTGTAATCTAATTTGGAAATTATTAGAGCATGGTTAACTGTAGCCAAATCTTGCTATTCAAGAAATACAACAACTGAGGTATAAACCAAAGTTGGTTGGAGGTGCTACATGTCACAGATGATTCTATCTGGAATTGCTCTTGCCCTTTGAAGGGACATGTTTGCAGACTGAGGCTGCTGTTTGCTGGCAGATGAATACTCAGCAAACAACAGCCCCAAGCTGCAAACCTGTCCCTTCAAAGGGCAAGGGCAATTCCAGATGGAACAGTTCGACTCCTCATTCCTGAATACCTCCTCCTATTCCCCCCAACCTAAAATGGCATTCCTATGAAGCACAAGAAAACACCTGCAGGCTGTGGAAGGTCGGTAGTTCAGCAGTTTGAGACCCGAGTGTGCTGAATGACGGAGTGAGCTCCGGTCTCTAGTTCCAGCTCCTGCCAACCTAGCAGTTCGAAAGCAAGAAATTGCAAGTAGATAAATAGGTACCACTTCAGTGGGAAGGTAACAGCGTTCCGTGCACCTTGGTGTTTAGTCATGCCGGCCACATGACCACGGAAACATCTTCGGACAGCGCTGGCTCTTCGGCTTTGAAATGGAGATGAGCACCACAACCCTAGAGTCGGATTCGACTGGCTTTCGAGCAAGGGAACCTTTACCTTTACCTTTACCATCTTCCAACAGGTGTCTGAGAACTAAGTCTGGTCTTTCTGACCATGTATCATGGATCAAATTTGGATGTTAAATTTCAGTTGAAGAGATGTAAGAAATTTCAGTATTCCAAGGAAGCAAGATACTGAACAGTGCAAATGTTTGCTTTCGGATGTCTTCAAAATTAAATTATGAAAATGAATGTATTTTACGTTTTTGTGGAGATTATTTTATATCTATCAATATCTATGGAAATACAAGACCAGGCACCCATTATGGGAAAAAGTAGTCTACATTTTTAATATACTTCTTTAGTATATATGCCCATTTCATGTAAAATAACAGCCATCTAGTTAATAAATACCCATGAACAGATCACAAAGTAGCCTGAAGCTGCAGGTGGGTGTGAGAGTATACCTTCCTCTCTGCACACGCTAAATGGTACCCCTGTCTTCAAGATTATTTGAGGCCTACAAGACTAAAGGGCAGAAGCAGGCCAGTCTTGACCCAATATGGGGGGGGGAGAACCAAATAAAACAAGATCTCTCTCTTTTTGAATTCTACCTCCCCAAAGTCAAGCAGGCCTATACAGATCCATTCACAGCTTTCACTGTCAAGGATGCTATCCTACTTCAGCTTAAGTACATTAACGCTACTTGACTCTAACACTTTATCTGCCAGTCTGACAGCTATTCTCCACTACTGCCATAATGCCCTTCTTTAAATGCTACTGATAAGCACTGCAGTATGCCTCATTAACTTAACTCTGCCAGTCTCTGCGCCCTCACACAGATCGTCAAGTTTAACCCAGTCATAACCTTGAGCTCCTGTTATTTTCTATGAATGTACACTTGATTTCCCCTTCATATGTGTGTTGAGTCATTCTCCGGTTACAGTCAACACATGTACAATTCAATATGTGATTTAAACCACCACCCCCTTTATCCAGATACTGGTCCACATTTTTATTTGTAAAACGAACGCATGTGGGAACTTTCTTACAAGCAGATGCATACAGGTACATGTATGTGCATTCACTGTAACATGTGAACAGGGCATCTGCAATCTCTGTCTCCATCATACCCTACAGCTAAATCACACTAATCCAATTAGCAATTTAGTAACCCTGCCTAAGACGCTGGCTCTCCGTTTTGCTGGATAAACTGTCCCCAGGGTGAAAGGCCTAGCTAGAAGTGGGTGGTAGAGACAAAAATTCTCAGTCAAACACACACACACACACAGCCAGGCCCAGACGTCTATGTGAGCATTTGTTCACATGTCTGGTCTTTACTGAACTCAGCAGCAAAAGAACTGACCCTTCACAGTAAACTAATACTCGTGTGGAACATGTTTGTCTATTTGTTAACTTCTCTTTAGGCAGGTCCATGAAAAAAAACAACCTTTGTATCCAGGCATGTCTTCTTTCAATACAACATACATTCAGTCAAGTCACCCACCATTACAACAGTTTCTCCTCTGGCCATCTTATTGAACGCTTTAGTTGTTGCAGATTTTCCAGGCTGTATGGCCGTGGTCTTGACATTGTAGTACCTGACGTTTCGCCAGCAGCTGTGACTGGCATCCTCAGAGGTATAACACAGAAAGATGGAGTACTCTCTGTGAGTACTCTCTGTGAGTACTCCATCTTTCTGTGTTACACCTCTGAGGATGCCAGTCACAGCAGCTGGCGAAACGTCAGGTACTACAATGCCAAAAGCCCACAGTCATACAGCCCAGAAAATCTACAACAACTAATGAACTCCAGCCATGAAAGTGAAAAACCTCGAGCCTTGCTACTACTCCCCCCAACACTGCTGTCTGGTGACAGTGACTAAATGTATATACTCCTTGTCATGAGACAGAGTGGGGACCAAGGTGGGGTATAAGTAAGTTCTTAAGGTAGTATGAAGAAGTCCTTCCTTCTGAAGCCGTCTAAGAAATTGGCCTCTATTGCCAAACTTGTTGCAGTGAGTTCCATAAATTCACTGTATGTTATGCTAGGGGGGTTCTCTTGGCAGAGTGGGGATTTTAACCTGGGTCTTCCAGAACCTACTTTTATTCTCCAACCATTAGTGGTGGGAAGTTCTGTCAAGTCACAGGCAACTTATGGTAACACTGTGGGTTTCCTAGGCAAGAGACTAACAAAGCTGGTTTGCCAGGACTGTCCTTCACATAGCAACCCTTGATTTCCATGGTAGTCTCCCATCCAAGTACTAACAAAGTACTAACTTAGCTCCTGTGATCCAGCAGACTTACAGCTGTTTA
>NW_015171527.1:0-1686 GCF_001447785.1 Gekko japonicus | reverse complement strand
GAACTCCCCCGGAGTTGAGACTCGTTTCGAGGCGTCTTTTTCATACATACAACCTCCTAACAAGAAATATATCAAGTATTCATTACAGGAAAATTCACCCAGCAATAATTCAATCCTGCATACAGTTGCTAATACATACATACAGCTGTGCATCCACGTGGTCATAAATCTTCCAAAATGGACTTCCTTTGATTCTATAATAAAACATAGTTGTAATCAGTGTTCCCTCTAAGCTGAGTTAGTGTGAGCTAGCTCACAGTTTTTTAGCCTCTGGCTCACACATTTTTGTCTTAGCTCAGGAAGGATGGCTCCATTCATTACAGGAAAATTCACCCAGCAATAATTCAATCCTGCATACAGTTGCTAATACATACATACAGCTGTGCATCCACATGGTCATAAGTCTTCCAAAATGGACTTCCCTTGATTCTATAAATGCCTTATATTGTTTCCATCATTTTTTGTCATTTTTAAAAAAACATTACTTACACTAAAACAGTATACATATGCTTACACTTACCCTATACGTTTTGATGTCATTCACAAAATAATTCTTAACAACAATATTCAGGACGGGCTGATCAACCTTAACCCATACACGTTCTAATGTTACTTATATTGCTATTCAAAGTGTCACGTGCTCCTCTCAACAATGTAGCCAATATTCTCTAAGTTACCCTTTAAGAAACAACTTACAGAGGACAAATACAGCAATCACATTGTATCCACTAAACTATGAGCAATTATACAGGGAAACAGCAAAACAAAAACATTTTCCAATGGGGATCCTAAACTCCATACATAGACATAGATCACACCGAACTAAAGTGTATAAACAGACTCAAGAATCATCTACTGGCTATTGCAATGCTAAGTGTCTACAGGAAGCATGCCAGATCCAGGGCTACATTTAGTCCGGCTGGGGCTACCCAATAAGAGTTATTGAGACAGCCAAGTTCAGGGCCAGGCGCAGAGATAGAGAGGAATTACTAAAAGGAGCTATTGAGACAGCCAAGTTCAGGGCCAGGCGCAGAGATAGAGAGGAATTACTAAAAGGAGCGGAGAAGAGCACAAGTGACGACAGGATACATTGGGCACTTGAATTCCCCACAGCCGGCGGCGACCTCCAGCGGGCACCAGCAGGGAGCTCCAGGCCCCGCCCTCCCGCACCTCACCCGGGGGGATGGCGTCCCCCCCCCCAAATGACCCCTGCCGAGGGGTCACTTTAAATTTATGAAATGCGCTGCTTGCCCACATATGTTGGAAACAAACATTCTTTTCCTGAATCTAACACTTTAGTTCGGTGTGATCTATGTCTATGTATGGAGTTTAGGATCCCCATTGGAAAATGTTTTTGTTTTGCTGTTTCCCTGTATAATTGCTCACAGTTTAGTGGATACAATGTGATTGCTGTATTTGTCCTCTGTTAAGTTGTTTCTTAAAGGGTAACTTAAGAGAATATTGGCTACATTGTTGAGAGGAGCATGTGACACTTTGAATAGCAATATAAGTAACATTAGAACATGTATGGGTTAAGGTTGATCAGCCCGTCCTGAATATTGTTGTTAAGAATATTTTGTGAATGACATCAAAACGTATAGGGTAAGTGTAAGCATATGTATACTGTTGTAAGTAATGTTTTTTTAATTAAAACGACAAAAATGATGGAAACAATATAAGGCATTA
>NW_015171526.1:836841-847565 GCF_001447785.1 Gekko japonicus | reverse complement strand
GGGACTATGATATCTTGCGATTTGGATGATATTCCTCTGCTGATACACCCCAAGATCGCATTAGCCTTTTTTGTCACTGCATCACACTGGCTACTCATATTTAACTTTCAGTCCACCCAGAAGTATATCCCCCATCCAGTATGCATGTTCCTCATTTTTGTTACCCAGATGTAGACTGCATATTTCTTTACTGTATATTTTCCCTTGTAGTTCCAGAAGTAAAAGGGCCAGGCACTTACATACATACATACATACATACATACATACATACATACATACATGAAAGCTGAAAATTCAGAGTTGTGTGGAATCCTCTCCTTGATGGTCAAGGCTTTTGTAGCCTCTACCCCCAAGCTACAGCCCTATGTGGGAAGCTTCTGGCAGAAGAGTTACTTTCCCCAATTTTTCTTTAAGATTACCTTAAAGCCCATATTGCCAGATAACTAATTTATGCAGTAGCCAAATCGCTTGCTCACAACTTTAATGCCAGTAGCTCACAAAGCAGAATTTTTGCTCACAGGACTCCACAGCTTAGAGGGAGCATTGCACACAACCCCCTGATTCTTTGTTTTGGTACCACTGTGTTTCCTCATGCCAAAATAAATTAGACCCGTTTTTCAGCGGGTGGTGTGACAAGGCATCGGTGTTACATGAAGAAGTCACTAAGGCAAATAGAAGCCAGCCATGATGCTCCCCAACACTTTTCTTGTGGTGCCGCTAAAGAGAGACACAGAAGAAAACTATGGCTGGCATTTCTCTCCCACCCCACCCTTTACAGGAGTCAAAATCAAACCTTTTGAGGGTCTCAAGATTCAAAACTGGTTTGCTCTGGAACTCTGGGGCCATCCTTCCTGAGCTATGACGAAAATGTGTGAGCCAGATACTAAAAAAACTGTGAGCTAGCTCACACTAACTCATCTTAGCGGGAACACTGGTTGTGTGGCACAAAGCAGAAACAAAATCAAAACAGGAGCTTTCTGGTCTCAACAGCAGGGATGAGAAAGTTGAAATCATTCCTCCATTTGTGCCGAAGCTTTTTTTTTTTGCCTCTCCTGTAGAATGATGTTTTTGGTTTGATTGCATCCAAGGCTGCCAGTAATCCCAAATTGTCCATCACAGCACAAGGGGAGGTATACAGCCGCATATACAGCCGCATAACCTCTGTCAGCTTTTTTAGAAAGTTTCCTTCACGTCCTGCTGTGTCTTATGTCACAGAGGTTAGTGCTCCCATGAGGAAGTAGCTAGTAAAAAAAAAAAAAGCAATGAACATTTCAACTCCAAGTGTACAAAATTAGACAAAATATCTTTTGTCAAGAGGTGGGATGTAAAAATAATACAAAGTAATTTACAGACTCCAATACTTTACAGCCACATGACTTAACACCATGTGAATCTGTCTTTAGAAAGCAATACAACTTCAAACTGGTCCAAAATTGCCTAATCATGAAAAAGATACATATAGAATAAACAGCAGCTGCTTAGGGGGGGGAAAAATCGTCCTTTTTAAGCAAAGAAATTGCACAAAATAAGTAGATTGAACTTCTCATCTCGTGTTTATGCATGGATCTTCCAAGAATGGTGTCACAGTAATATAAATACAGATGTAACCTCAGCTTGAATACACAAATGATAACCACATGTTTTTTCCCCCTTTCCTTTACAGTATTGTTAACGTTCAAGAATAAAAAATGACTTGTTATATAAATTTCCAAAGAAAGAGCCTTTCAAAATAAGCATTCAGGGTACAGAATAGAGCAGTTTGAAACATGTTTTCCTTTTGCAGAAACTCAGATTGATATTTATACTGATGTATAGCTGGGAAATAAAAGTGTTTATATTCAAATCAATAAATGTTAAAAAATATCTTAATAATTAGGCAAGGAATAAATGGAGAGCAAGGCTGTTTTAGGAATTCACAAAGACAATTGCAGATGTCTTTTTATTCCTTTTATTTTTCAGACTAAACCCATCATATAAAGACATAATATCATATTAACATGTCATATCCTCAGATCAATAAAAATAACGATGTGGTTGAATGGAATCATTATACTTATCATTCTGATGTTTTATATAAACAGAAGTCATTTTTTCATAAATTTGTCAGACCTGGTCCCATCAATTACTCTTTTATAATGTCAATAAAGCTACATTCTGTATTTTCTTATCCCATCCCATTAGAGGTGGTGCAGAAGACAATTTTCAGAAGCACGCAACACAATTTCTTTCTGAAGCTATTGAGTAAGTATGGGCACAAACCTTGTGACAAACCTAAGTTCATCATGGAAATCATGGTTTGTGAGCCGTGGTTCATGTGATTGTGTGTCCTACGGACTTCCCACAAACCTCCATTATTTTTTTTACAGAGGTTCGTGCAGTTCATGTAGGCGGTTCATGTGGCAGACACACTGGCGCTGATCAATTAATCATTAAAGCAACATGGGGGATGGACTTCTGCAGCCCAATAGTGGCCCTCCAAAGCTTGACATGCATGGGAGCAAAATGGATATATACTCCCAGCTCACATGCAGCTGTTTTTACTTGGCAGCGGGCAGTTAGGCAGAGAGGGAAAGGAACTGGAAGCCATTCCTCAGTATTCTGAACAATGGCATTGGGGGTGTCTGGGGGGCTCAGGGCTCTAAGCCACCACCTGTCCCTCTGCTCAAGCCAAGCAGAGGGGCTCAGCAAGTGGGTCCCGAGGATCCACCCTCCCACCTAATTGCCACCACCCCTCTGTGCCATGAGGTTGAGAGTGGGGGACAAAGGTGCTCATCGTGGGGGAAGAAGTCCACCCCCAACCCTCAGGCCCCAGTCCCTGTGGAACAAGCCCATTCTGCCAGCCCACTCTTGCCCAGCTAGACTGGGGTGTCACTAGGGGGCGCAGAGGCAGAGCCTCTTTTGCCCAATGGGTTCTTGGGGATGGACTCAGAGACAGAAGATCTATTAGCATGCCCCAAACCACAGCAGTTGCTAAAACTGTTTGCAGAGGAGGAATCTGAGAGTGGTGAATTAGGGGGTGGTGGGGAAACATCCAGCCCCTCCACATCCCAACTCCTTGTGGCTGTGTCTGCCTTGAGTCCTCCCCTCCATCAGTCTTCCCAGCCCTGCACCAGACCACAGTGGCTAAGCCTCCCACCTGCCTTAATTTTGGGAGCCATTTCCTGTCCACTGTTTGGGAATACTTCTGTGTCCTCGCCAATGACTCCTGTGTGGTAGAGTGTCAGGTGTGCAATGCTCAGATGTGGAGGAGATTGAATCTTGACCACTTATCCTCCTCCACCCTCTGCATGCACCTGCAAAGGGTGTACCCAAGTCTGTTGCCTCCAGAGTAAAGAGTGGCACCCATCAGGAGGAAGAAGAGGCCCACTTTGTCTCAGTGGGAACCTCCCCCGAGCAAAAAGACTGAGGGTGCTGTAGGTGGGAGTGTAACCTCCAGGCAAGCCACCCTCCAGGAGGTCAATCCCACGGGGATGCTGGCACTGCCAAGCTCAAAGTCTAAGGGGGAAGTCCCAGGAGGCAATCACTCACCTCATTGGTGAGATGGTTGCCGTGGATAACCAAGCTTTGTCCATAGTGGAGGATGTGGCCTTTCACCGGCTGCTACGCTATATTGCTCCATGGTATTCCATCCCCTCATGGAGGACACTGAGCCAGTGAGTCTTGCCCTCCATATACTGCTGTGCAGTGGAGATGGTCAAGGCCAAGCTCTCCAGAGCACAAGGACAGACTGTGCACTTCACAGCAGACCTCTGGAGCAGCCAGCAGCAGGGCTACCTCTCCCTCACCACCCACTGGTGGCAACTGGAGGCCCCCTGGAGTGTTGAGGCAAGGCCAGGGCCCAAGAGGAGGGGACAGTGCTGCCACCAGGCTACAAAGTGGTTCTGCTCCATGGCAGGGGATGGATGCAGACCACATGGCAAAAGAACATCACCACCATGATTCATGCTAGACTGAGGGAGTGGGTGGGTATGGGTGACTATGTCTATGGCTACATGGTCATGGACACTGGCACCAACATGCTGGCAGTGTTGAAGGCTGTACACCTCAAGGGCATCATTTGCCTGGCACACACCCTGTGCCTGGTAGTGAGGGATGCTCTCAGGCTGTGGAGCAATGTCAATCCCACCTGGGATGTGGCCATACTTGAGAGACCTCCAGTGCCTGGCTACCCACTTCTCTCTCAGCATCAAGTCTGCCCACCAGCTGCACAAAAGGCAGGTGCAGGGGGTGCCCAAACATTGGTTCATACAGGACATGCCCGCCTGCTGGAACTCCACCTACACAATTATTGCATATCTGGTGGAGTAGAAGAGCACAGTGTAGGATGTCATCTCCCCCCATGCCCATACTGCATGGGGCACAGTAGCTCTGCATAAGCTCCAATGACTAACTGACCCTCTCCCAAATGGTGCATGTCCTGAAGCCATTCCAGAACACCACCATGTCCTCAGCTCCCATACGGCCATCCTGGGGCAAGCCATCCATGGGCTGGACCAGGTACTGGCCTCCACACTGGAGGGGAGGAAGCTCTTCTCCTAAGGGCCAGAGCCTAGGCAGAGAGGTTGCAGGCAGGCATGGCCACCCAGTTGTGTCCTCTCTGCAAGGAGGAGGAGTACAGGATGTCCTGAATTTGCAACCCCCATATAAAGAGCAGCATCACTCTCTATAATTTGGAGCTCCTGCAATGGAGGCATGACCTCTGCAAAGAAGTGTGGATGCTGCAGGCCAACCGACGTGGCCAGAGGGAACAGGGGGTGGAAGAGGCTGGGAGGGGGAAGGAGGAGTAGCAGCAGCCCAGAACCTCAACCCCCAAGAGCCCAACCAGGAAGGATCCCCAGTACTGGTCCTCAGTGGTAAGCTGGGAGGTCAGCAGCATCAGGGAGACCATGTGTGCCCTGGTGGAGGACTTGGCGAAGATGATGGTGGAGGAGAACACTGCTGAGTCCCCTGAGCTCACTGACTCCAGTCCAGGTCACATAAGGCTGCCATCTGGCCCAACCTGTCCTGCGTGTCTCCTCTACTGCCCCCCACCAGTGTCCAGTGTGAGTGGATATTCTCCTATCTGGGAGACATCCTCAGCCCCCACAGCCGATGCCTGGACCCGGCCCTGGTGGATGATTTGCCTTCCTCAAGGTCAAGCTTCCCCTGCTGAGCCACTCCTAACATCCAGGACCCTGTCTCCCCCCTTCCCCACATCCTCCTCTTCACAGCTTCTGTCCCCCTAAGAACTGATGCTTGATGGTACCATAGAGTTTTCAGACTGAATGCTAGAGCATCCCCCTGGCGATGTGCCCGGTGTGATGACATCACATCTGGGTGATGTCATCGTGCCAAGCACATCAGCCTGCTCCAGCACTTTGGGGGCAGGGTTACCCCACCGGCCACTAGAGCGGGAGAACCCCTGCCCCCCTGGGAGATCTGGCAGTCCTAAAGCTTAGACCTTGATAAAATTTTGTTGGCCTTAAAGGTGCCACTGAATCCATTTTCTCTCTTTTTCTGTTGTCATTTTTTGAGTGTCCAAAGATGGGGGTGGGGAGATTATATCAATTCTGTAGTAGTAAACATTTCTGACTTCAGCTACACTTTTAGGTCCCCAAAATATTGGTTGGTCCTAAGAATAAATACTGGTCTTAAGACTCAATCCTGACTTAAATTGAATTTTCAAACAGTAATGGTTTAATTAAATGTGATTATTTTTAAAGAGAGAGAGAGAGAGAGAGAGAGAGAGAGAGAGAGAGAGAATGGCTACTTCAGAAATCTGTTAAATTGAAATCAAAATGTTTTTTGCCTCTTGGAATTGAGGAGGGGAATTATTACATGGATTACAGAGGAAGCAGTCATTCCCACTTACAGGAAGGCTCTGTTTCTAGCCAGAAGACTTAACCAATCATACCAGACAGAAGCCACAAAAGGACAGAAAAACAAAACTTCAAAACTGAGGATAGAATCATGCCCTCCTATACTATTGCTGAGTCCTATTTCATACTTACTGTACCTCATTTCCTCTCAGAGATGCATTTTGCCTGAGTATTGTGAAGCAATAGTATTGGTTTTAAAGTTTTTTAAAAAAACTTTCTGCCGACCTTTTCAGCATAATGAGAACCAAATGTTTTGAGAGACCTCCAAAACGGAGATTGGATGAAATTAATCCACTGAATTCCCCTGAGGACCAAGGTTCCTAGAATCAGACTTTGTCAGAAGTGTTTCTAAGTGAATGAATTATTATTCCGTCTCAGTGCAGCTGTTTGTTTGTGCCACCTTTTCTAGCCTACTTTATGGCAATTAGTTCACATCAGGGCTAAGACAGAGCCATCTTGCCAGTCTCTGAATTTTCAAATGAGATAAAAGATGCTACTGGCAAACAGGGCTGGTGCCCAGCCAATGGGACAAAGAGAGAGTTGCTTGTAAAGGCTTTGATCTTCCAGGGCAGGTATTTAAGTGGTTCCTGCTCCAAACTGGAGTAGCTCTGATCAACTTTTAGTTGTCATTGTTATATTGTTAGGTTGGATAAGGAACATGCTATCATTATCTGTGCTTTGACTTAGTATTTACTTACTGGTATTTGCTTAAGATAAGCCTCCCCGTGCCCTATTGTACCAAATCCTTCAATATATTCCATATTCCTTTTACAATCATTTGCCATTTGGTTTATGCTGATCTCTGGGAGGTGGTGTTATAAATATGCCTGGTCTCTAGGGATGATAGGACCAGGGTGGCTGCTAGAATACATTGGAATAAATGGCACACACCCTGAGGCATCTAAGGATCAAGGACTATTTCTAAACCAGACCATCATTCTCTAGCACAGTGCTACCACACTCCCACAAACACGTGAACATGTATTCAGAATGAAATAGGAAATTAGCCTGTGTGTTTGTGCAGGGAGTGGGAAACCAGGATCCTTTACCTCAAGAGGTGGTTGTGACAGCAGCAAGTTTTCAGTAGAAGAAGGATGACAGTGACTTGATTTAAAGATTGCAAAAGGAATATGAAATATATTGAAGTATTTGGTACAATAGGGCACGGGGAGGCTTATCTTAAGCAAATACCAGTAAGTAAATACTAAGTCAAAGCACAGATAACGATAGCATGTTCCTTATCCAACCTAACAATATAACAATGACAACTAAAAGTTGATCAGAGCTACTCCAGTTTGGAGCAGGAACCACTTTTAAGCTAAAACTGTACATGTGGGGAAAATGGGGAAATAGGACAGAGAAGTGTAATCCATTGGGACAGATATGTCCAGTCTTCCAGATGTGAGGGCCCAAACAGCAGAGAGGAGCAAAATGCCTACTCTCTATGTGGTGTGCTGTGATTTGGAAAATAAAGGGAGATGATCGGAATTGGGAGCAAAGATATACCTGTCCTAGTCTTTGTAGAAAGAAGTCAGATGAAAGAAGGAGGGATCCCATGTGTTGGGAGCCTGTGTTGCAGTCCAGTTTGTAGCCAGGACCAGATTCCTGGTTCAGACTCAAAACTACTGGCTGTAAAACCAAGCCATTTATACCGTTTTAGGCTCATAGGATAACATGGGATCTTTTCAGAAAACAAAAGATTGCAACAGAGGATAATTGAGTGCAACTGGATAATTGAGTGAATTATTGGGAGACGACTATAGAACTGGGAGGGTGCTTATCAAAGTAGGGGGGGAAGGACAGCAAGAAGGGAAGTTATTGATTGAATTATAATTCAGAATTACAGAACAGGAGATATGTTGCTGAGTCATATATTTGGCAGGGAATTTGAAACAATGGGGAGATTTGAACCAGAGGTTCCTGCTTGTCACTGGGCACTTAACATCCAAATTGTGTTAATGGTCAGTGATTGCCCACCTTGTAAAAAAACAATGCAGGGAGAGGCATCTTTCCCTTCTAGCCTGGTGAGGCTTAATTGCTTCATCCTGTTAGCACTCTGTTGTTTCTTCCAAAAAAGGCTTCCTTGAAAGTTGATGTTGCTGCAAGATCCATCTTGAGAAACAAAACATGGCAATTGCTCCTCATGCTTGCCTTGGGGGACTTGTTCACACTGTTACACATGCAGTGCATACATTCAGGATAGGAGGGAGGGTTGTGCAGATGAAAGGGGGGCTGGCAACAGTACTAGGTTGCTTGAGCAGTATGTTGGGGGAGTGCATGAAGCTTGACACCCTGTGGCATGGATAATGTAGAGCTTAAGATAAACAAAGTAGTTTTAGCTCCGGCCAAATCTGGAGGCAGGATGGGGTTCCTCAAATGACAGCCTGTTGGCTGTCTAGTTGCAACCATTCTTGAAAGTAAGGTCTTAAACAGTTACACCCTTTGAATGGCATTGTAGAACGTGGTCAAAGAAAAGTGTAACTCTGATTAGGAGGGTTGCCAGATCTGCACTTGCAACTTCTGGGAGCTTTTAGGAGGTGGAGCCTGGGAAGGGAGAACATCAAACTCCTTGTGACTCTATGGTAAAGACCATAGAGATTGAGGCAATTCCTAGAATATAATAGAGGATATGGTATAACTTCTGTACTTGGAAATGATGTTGGTATAATGATGTGGTATAATAATGTGGTATAACTTCTGTACTTGGAAATGATGTTGTATCACATGCAAAATCATCCCCCCATACTATTTCCCCCACAGCTTCATCGACTGAGCATGGGCAGTGGAAGGTGAGGGTGAGAATTTGCCTACTGAGGGCAGGCAAATGGTAAGCAAGTGTTTAGGGGGACTACACTGTCCAAAGATTAAGTGTATAGTCTGATAATGCACATCAACCATCAAATTGCTGTTACCTAGTTTAATCCACATATTCCTCATGCCTGTATTGGGAGAGGTGCTGTTAAACACCCTACCTCTGCCCCTATGGTCTTTGTACTTACGTAGAAACCTTTCCAGACTAGCATGGGCCTGATAATCAGGGCTGAGCCAATGTTCCTTGTTTTGCTCCTTCTTATACAAATTTATTTTTTTGACAACACTTTTAGTTCTTTGTTCTCACACTTGGTTTTCTAGATCTATTCATGGTGTCTTTGCGTGTCATATGGATACGCAATTTTTACAGTATGCCTACTTACAATATATTCCAATTATACACATAATATACTACTGATTTATTGATGCAGAAATAACATTTTATGCGAGAAGTCTGGTGTGAGGAAAACAGAAAAGGGTGCAAAAATGAAGAAGCCACGAGTTGGAGTCACACAAGAAAGAGTGAAATTGAAACAGGGATTTGGGATCCAAAACAACAGTTCTGTTGCCAGCCCCCCTTCCTGCTGACCTCAGCTACTGCTTGGTAGTGGTATTAGCAAGGAGTGGAAGGATACACTGTTACCTAGTCCTGAAAGAAAGAATTGGACACTGCAGACATGATTTCTAAGCATGTCAGGCAAACATACAATTTCCTTCTGCCCTAGAATTGTACTTAAACAGTGACATTTGTTACTGCGGTGCAGTGCAGATATAGAGAAAGATGGGGGTGCTGGTGGTAGGAAGGTGGGGAATGAAGGACTTGGACACACGTCCACTCTTTGAAAGAGATCTGGAATCTATCATGTTTTACTTAATTGACAGCTAGTTAAGGCCAAGTGCTCTCTGATCCAGTTACATTTGTGATTTTTGGATGCCTTTATTGGCTTAAGACCTATAAACACCAGCCGGCCATAATAATTAGGAACATGTGTGCTGGATGAAGTTCAGTTTGCCATTCACTTTTCACCACTCATGCACAGCTAGAAGAGCAAAACGCTGGATCGGGCATTCCATGGCATCAAATTAGAGACTTCACAGGCTTCTCTTAAGTGAGTGAAGTATTTAATGTTCAGAATACCACTGGGGATCTATGACATTACACAGAACTGGAGGGAGGGGGGGAAAGTCAGGATACAGATGCCAGAAACTGTGGCCAAAGGCATAAACTTCTCGAGGTGTTGAAATGCTGTACAAGGATCACATTTATTGTCAGTTTGACTACACAATATTATATAACCTTGGACTTTGTTGATGGACTAGTGTCCTCATGGGTTAACATTAATGTTCAGTATAGCTTGTAGGTAGACATGTTGCTCCATCAGAAAAAAAAAAAGTCCAAATCCAACAAAAAGTGTCCTGATCATGTTAGACAGGCTGTGGCTCTATGGCATGCAGAAGGTCCCAAGTGCAGTCTCTTGCTTTTCCAGGTGAAAGGGCCAGGTATCAGGTAACTGGAAAAACCTCTCCATGATACCCTGGAAAGAAGCTGCCAGTCAAAGTAGACAATTTTAACCTATATAGGGGTTACTATTAACTTTGCACCTGAAATGCGGTATACATTGTTAAAGATATTACATGACCTGAAAAAGATTTTAAAAAATTATATCTATATATCTAATAGCGAAAGGTGCCCCCTGCGTGTGGATATCTAAATCCGCGCATCGGGGGCACCTGGGGGGGAGGGAGATTTTTGTGCACACTTGGGGCAGTCCCCAGGTGTGCATAAAAATCTGAAACCTGTAAAAAAATATTGGGGATATTTAAATCCCCCCAAAACTAAAAGAGCATCCCCTGCGCATGCGCAGGGAACGCTCTGTGAACTGCCTCGCTTCAGTGCGGGGGGGAGGGGAGCGAGCGACCGGCGAGGCCCAGCAGCTGCAAGCCGCGGCCCACGCTTTGAAGCGGGGGGAAGAGAGACCGGCAAGGCCCGGCGGCTGCAAGCCGCAGGCCTCGCTTTGAAGCGGGGGGGGGAGAGACCGGTGAGGCCTGGCGGCT
>NW_015171526.1:830526-831267 GCF_001447785.1 Gekko japonicus | reverse complement strand
AGAATCAAAGGCCCCTTTAAGATCCAAAAAGGCAATATACAGTTTAGACCTTTTCCTTCTTACGTACTTATTGATCAAATGGGTGAGGACTAAACAATGGTCCAGAGCTGACTTCCCCTGGCAGAAACCCACCTGTTCTGGTCCTAAGATTTTACTAAATAACGTCCAAGTGCCGAGCTTAATTTGCAAAAATTTAGCATAAAGTTTCCCGATGACAGATAAAAGACTAATTGGTCTAAAATTTGAGGGATTAAGGTGACAACCCTTTTTGCAGATGGGAACAATTATTGTGTTGGTCCAAGCTGCTGGCATCTGACCAGTCTTAATTACCATGGTGAAAAGAGCAGCTAGCGGGGAGGCCCACCCCTCTGGGCCAGCTTTCAATACCTCAGGGATTATCACATCTGGGCCAGGAGCTTTGCCCAATTTTACTCAATTAAATTAATGAGCAGTAAGCTTAGAACAGATAAAAGTACTTAATTAACATCTGGAATTCACTGCTGCAAGAAGTGGTAGCAGCTACAAGCATAGAAAGCTTCAAGTGCTGTTTTCAGTGTTGTTTGTTGGTAATGCAGCATTATATTTTGTGGGCTGGATCCAGACTAAACTGGCAGTTTCCACTGATTCCCCTTTTCTGCTTCAGACCCCCTCACTGGATGCCATTCCAGGGTTCAGAACCAACCAGGAGCAGGGTTTTGTGGAGATTAGTAGGGTGTATGGGGGGGGGGGGTTGGGGGTGGG
>NW_015171526.1:821650-830399 GCF_001447785.1 Gekko japonicus | reverse complement strand
AGATTTGTGGGGTGTATGGGGGGGGGGGGTTAGGGGTAGGAAGGTTCCATTCTGCCAGTGGAAAATTTGCTCTGGATACAACCCTTGTCCATTATACAACTGAATGTAGAAATACCATGGAACTTGGCATCCAGGGCTCTAGTCGGGGGGGAGCTCTCAGGTACGGAGCTCCGGAAGAGAACCTCTAGGGGGCGGGGCGGTCACGTGGTGAAGCCCCACCCCCTTCTTTACCCCGCCCTCTGCTTCGATCCTCATTCCGTTTGGGAATGAGGATGAAGCAGGAGGGTAAGTAGCCGGGCCTTCTGACACACTTCCGGTGATGTCAGGGGGTGTGGCCTTCTGTCACTTCCGGTGATGTCAGAGGGCGTGGCATATGCAAATAAGTTATGCTAATGAGTTATGCTAATGAGCTCCGGCAGCTCTTTTTCTACAACAAGACCCCTGTTGGCATCTACAAAACATACAATATTAGGGGGTACCTTATTTTGAAAAGCAAAACAGAGGACATGTTACCTGACTGACTACTTCAAACAAGTGATCACTATGACAAATCTCATTTTAAATACAGCTACTCTGGGTGAATGCTGTGTATTTGCATCCATAAAGGTCCTTTCCACATTTGCCTGCCACTCCAGATTTTCTCAGTGTTCAAGTTGAAGCAATTTAAATCCAGGCAAAACAGCATCTAAATAACCCAGGGCAACAGAGCAGACTGAAACCAGGCTGACCACTGAAGGGAGGTAATGTAATGCAGAATGGGGCAAAAACCTGGAATAAAAGGAAGGTTGAACTTGATTTTAGTGCAGAATGGGGGGGGGGGACCTGGATTAAAAAGAAGGTTTTACTGCGGAATGGGGGGAAAACCTGGATTAAAAAGAAATTTTAGTGCAGAATTGCTGTGGTGAATCTGGATTGGAAGGAGAGTGCAGAAAAGACCAAGGAGTGTGTATATTTACCCAGCAGGCTAGGTTACCCTCCATAGATGAACAAATAGCCATTGATGCTGCAGAGGGGGGGCAATAGTAATAGGTTACACATGGTGGTTACCCAGATTAGCAGCAAAAAGGCCACAGGGATAAACCTGCATGATTACCCGTGTCTAAACACAAGTTTAGTGTTGCCATAAAATGGTACTTCAAGCAAAAGCCTGCATTTAAACAACACTAAGGACTGTGATTTTAAACTCCAAGAATGAGGGATCATGGTGCCAAAACAAGAAGGGCGTAATTAGCAGGTTGTGGGTAAAAAGCAGCAACACAACATGATTTTTTTTTCCTTCAAAAAGCCAATGTCTGGGAGGGAAAAAATTCCTATTGGGGAAGGAGATGAAAGGGCAGTTTTACCTATAAAAACAGCTGATTCATACCATTTAATGTAAGACGCTGAACTGCAGGCTGTGGAAGGTCAGTAGTTCAGCAGTTCGAGACCCGAGTTGCCACATGACGGAGTGAGCTCCCGTCTCTAGTTCCAGCTCCTGCCAACCTAGCAGTTCGAAAGCAAGAAATTGCAAGTAGATAAATAGGTACCACTTCGGTGGGAAGGTAACAGCGTTCCGTGCACCTTGGTGTTTAGTCATGCCGGCCACATGACCGTGGAAACATCTTCAGACAGCACTGGCTCTTCGGCTTTGAAACGGAGATGAGCACCGCAACCCTAAAGTCGGACTCAACTGGCTTTTGAGCAAGGGAACCTTTACCTTTACCTAGCCAACAAGAACCACAAAATTACAAGATGCACAATACTCACCTTGTTATTCCATTGCGTACTCAGATCTATGGTTCATTACAAGATGTCCTCAAAGTTATGATCAATTTTTGTTTGATTTGCGGGGCAGAGGCTGTGGCTCAGTGGTAAAGAACATGCAGAAGGCCTCAGGTTCAAAGCCATGACATTGCTAACTAAAGAATTCTGGGTAGCGTTGAGGAAGTCCTTTTTCTGCCTGAGATCTTTGAAGAATCACAGCCAGTTGAAGTAGGTGATACTGAAGAAAACCCCACATCTATGATGACAAGATGCTCTTCTTAGTGAATGTAGAAAGATAATTGAAAACAGAGAGCTTCCTTTCCACAAATACATGGCTAACATGGGCCTATTCAGACTAAGATTCCGACACCCAGCAATAAGATCTGCACAAATCCTGCAATCACAAAATTTTGATCTAGGGAATGAGTGGTTGCAAACATGGATGCAATCAGTTCCACCCGATATCCATAACCTGATAAACACCAACGAGAGGCCCGCAGGATTTGACTTGTCACGTAAAGCATGAAAGATGGCTAATAGAATATGAGCAGGCTTTGGAAGTTGTGCAGACCTGTTATTTAAATGGGATGAAATACTGGGACCCGAATGTGATTGTGGTGCAGTCCGCCAACCTATTTTCCATCTGTCACCTTGCCCGTAGCTAACATGGGGCCCATGGGGCCCAGCCCCCTAGTGTTTCTTCTAGCCCCCCCTCCCGGGCTGCCCCCAAAGTGCTCCAACTTACTACCTGCATTGTGCTTTCATTTAATTAGCTGGTGGGCCCCTCGGCGCCCCCTCCCCCCAAATTCCCTAGCTATGGGGCTGTCTGTCACACGAATGTGAGTGTCATGCTTTCCAGGGAGATGTGACAGAGCTCTTTGAACTCTGCCCAGCTGCGATTGAGTAGACTGAAAAATTAAATATTAGTATTTAGGGGGATTGCCCAATGGGTCTGCATACCTGTTATATCAACTTGGTTATGTATTTTTTTATTATTATATGCTTCCTGCACGTAACTCTGCCATATGATAAATAAATAAATAATAGTCTGCCACTGAGGCACACCTCCTCCACTAAACCACAGTAAAAAGCTCCCAAAGGGCTGTATGTATGGAGATACCTGTTCCACAAGCCACTGGACTGCTGGATTACATAGTCTACTAACTGCTGTTTGTAAAGGTAAAGGTTCCCTTGCTCGAAAGCCAGTCGAGTCCGACTCTAGGGTTGCGGTGCTCATCTCCGTTTCAAAGCCAAAGAGCCAGCGCTGTCCGAAGATGTTTCCGTGGTCATGTGGCCAGCATGACTAGACACCGAGGCGCACGGAACGCTGTTACCTTCCCACCGAAGTGGTACCTATTTATCTACTTGCAATTTCTTGCTTTCGAACTGCTGTTTAGTAATGACCAATTGCCAATAAGACTCACCTCATCGTATGCGGAAACTGATCTGGATGTATGAATGGGCAATGGGATGACAGACCTGTCCCATGCTCAGATGTCATGAAGCACTGAGTGTAATGCCCATAGTCCTGGTCAATTTTTCATTGTGGCCCTGAGTTACAGCACAGTTTTCCTTCTATTATTCCCTTCTATTTCCTTCTGAGTTACAGCACAATATGTTTTCCTTCTATTGAATATTCCAAAATGTCTTCAAATGATACATGGTTTTATTTTTAAAAGCATCAGATCAATTTGATTAGCTACTATCAGTTCTCCCACATATGAAACCACCATTCCAGCATGGGGCTGAGAAGGAGATGGAACAATCACTTAGCCAATTCATTTCTTCTGTAGAATAATCGTGTCTTCTTGCTCCTGTAAGGCCTCACCTTCAGGAGGGAATTCCGGACAGAAAAAAAAGAAAGTACATTTTCATACAATGCATAATTGATTTGTGAAATTCACTACCAGATGATATAGCTCTGGCAACAAATATTCAGAAAGTCTTCAAAAAGAGATCTGACAAATTGATGGAGAACATGTTCATCAATGGCTTTTAGCTATGAGAGCTAAATGTAACCTTTATGTCCAGTAGTGGTAATACCAGTTGATAGAGGAGTAACAACAAGTGGAGGTTTGGGGCCTCTGTGCCCATTTGTGGATCTCCAAAGGCATTGGATTGGCTGCTGAGGAAACAGGATGTTGGACTAGATAGAACACTGCTGTTGACCCAGCAGTATAACAATTTCAACATTCAAGGAGACAGCCCTACAGCATTTTTAACCACCTTTTGAGAACAGATGCACACAAAACTGAATTGCTTTTGCAATAATAGGAAAGAATGTGGAGAAGAGTTTGTTCAAAAGCCAAACCAACCCTGTTCCATGCATGAAGGAACAATGGAATTCCTTTAGCCCATCATTCCATTCCTTCTTGACAAGTCTGACCTAACCATACTGATCCACAATTCAGTAACTTCCAGGTTTGACTCAGCTGTTGACTCAGACATGCCAGACACATTCTCCACTCATTTGGGTGGGAAAGGGTTATTTTTCACCATGCTGGGAAGAGCAGATAATCAATAACAAACTATATAGTTCTCTGCATTTGGGCGGGGGACCAATCTGGTGCTATAACAGATTGAGAGAGAGGCAATAGATAATTATTTCTAGCAAAGAGCTGGCGCTTAGTGAAAAAATGATGCTTATGCAAAGAGAGAAGCTTGAGCTTGAAGCTCTTGGGAAGAAAGAATTTCAACCCGGGCAAAAATAGCCTCAACTCTCACCCTTCCAAGAATGTATAGAAGCATCATTACAATTAAATGCATTTCTGTATTTGTTTAATTACAAGAGTTGTACATGTGCCTTTCTGCTGCTGAAATAGCACTTCAGGCAATCTGTAGCATATTTTTTTGGTAGCATAAAACAAGCAGGGAACCTGCAATATATTGCATAGATATCTCATGTTACTCTTCCCCTCTGTTTCCTCTTTATATTCTTTGTAGTCTCTCGCCTTTTCCTGCTTTCTTCACTCTTCCCCACTCACCAATCTATCTTTATCTGCTTTGCCTGCCCCTGATTTCCTGCTTTGCCTGCCCCTGGCAGCTTCTACCTGGGAAAACTGTGGCTCAGTTCTTTGATGTCAGTTGCCAGACCAGGCCCAGCAGCACAATGAGGAACTTGCAAAGACTTGTGGCAAGCACCTCATGTACCTCTGTTCCTACACTATTTCCTCTTTCTGTCCTCTTCACCCCCATATCCTCACTGTTCCCTACTTCCTTTTTCTCCTTCCCACTCACCAGCCTATTTACCTTTTATTGGCACCCCATCTTCAGCTATAGTTCTTATTTATTTGCTTCATCATTTATACATGTGCATTGCCAGGAGATCAAATCAGTCAATCCTAAAAGAAATCAACCCTGACTGTTCCCTGGAACGCCAGATACTGAAGCTGAAGCTCAAATACTTTGGGAACCAAATGAGAAGGGAGCACTCACTGGAGAAGACCCTGATGCTGGGAAAGATTGAAGGTCAAAGAAGAAGGGGATGGCAAGGGATGAGATGGTTAGAAAGTGTTATTGAGGCAACAAACATGAAATTAAGCAAACTCCAGAGGACGACAGAAGACAGGAGGGCCTGGCATGGTGTGGTTCATTCGGTCGCAAAGAGTCGGACGCAACTGTGCAACTAAACAATGAAAAAATTGCCACAAGGACCAAAAAACAGCTTACATTATTCTTCTCTCTTTATCTTCACAAAAACTGTAATAGGTAAGTTAGGCTGCGAATGTTTAACTGTCCCAGGTCATCCGGTGAAATTCCATGGTGGACAGGAGATTCAAACC
Organism: Gekko japonicus; assembly: GCF_001447785.1. NCBI lineage: Eukaryota > Metazoa > Chordata > Lepidosauria > Squamata > Gekkonidae > Gekko > Gekko japonicus. Next base: position 824,874 of record NW_015171526.1, on the reverse strand, counting down.
AGTATGAAGCTCTACCCATTTTGCCTTTTGTGTCTTTTGCAGTGTGGCTGCTGTCAAACAGTAGCAAGTAGCTGGGCCTAGATGAGTCATGCAAGTCCTGTGGTAGCATCAGCCAGTGATAGGTACCAGTCCTGGCCCTGATTAATCCTTCCTCAAAGGCTGAAACAGCCTGGAAAGGGCCCTGTCCCTCCTCTGCCTTTTGCTGACAGAAACGAAGGCTCAAAGGCTGGCAATAATATTGTGGTTGCCTAGCAGCAACCACGGTGGACATTAATTTTTTTAAGCTACAGGTACTGCTTTTTGACACCCCCCCCCCCAATATATTTCTTCTTTTTAAATTTCAGATTTTTTCTGAAAACTTTTCAGGTTTTTTCCCCCAGGTTTGCAGAAAGATCTGTCTTATCTGTTCACTGCTCTAGTCTCTGGATTTAATTATTCACAGATTTGGCCATATTGAGAATTAAATATATTGATATGGCACTGCAAGGCATCCCTGGGAAGAAAAATGAACCTCCGCTGCTCGGAAGGCCTGAAAATTTCTGCCTGCTTTTTAAAAAGTCACACATCTGGAAAGCCACAATAACGCAGATGAAGGACTGAGGAAAGGAGTTTATTATCAGCCTTAGCTCAGAGCCTCAGTGACACTTTTGGACGGCCTTAACATATGCCGCCCGACACTCATCCTCCCAAGATGAACCGTGGATGCTGTAGAGGCGTGGTGAGGCACCGGCTGTGAGCTTATCTGAAGTCAGAGAGGAAAACAAGCAATTATATCCACCTGCTTTTGCAAAAGGTACTCGTGAATGTTGTCCATAATTACTCCAGAAAATGGGGTTCTCCCCGAAATTAGCTTGCTGACTCATGGGTTTGGTGATTAATGAGCTCGTTGAGATACAGAAAAGAAATCTGTCCAAGACACAAGGGTTTTTTAAAAAAATAAAATCTGCACAAAACCATCCTGAGACAACAATAAATTATCAAAAGGATTGAAGAAATCCTATTTCAGATTTCGTTGTAATGTGCCTATGGTATGAGTACACATAGAGTGTACAAAGTTGTACATATGATGCTGATTTATTGACACACATTGAGTGTTGACAAATGTGTCGATTTTACAAGCAAAATATAATGTCAGGACAGAGAAAAGGGCATAAAAACAAAGAGCCATTGATTCCATTCACTCAAGAGAGAAGTGGAACGAGGATTTTCTGGGTGAAGGTGAAATAATTCCTAATCAGTGATGTTGGATTTCAGCACGGAGGACATGAGCGTCAGGAAAGCAGCAACCAGCAAGAACACCCATGCCAAACACGCAAATGACTGACTAAATAAATAAATTAAAGACAAAAGTCTGCATGTTTTAAAGAAGAAGAAGAAGAAGATATTGGATTTATACTCCACCCTTCACTACCCAAGGGAGTCTCAGAGTGGCTTACAAACTCCTTTCTCTTCCCCTCCCCACAACAGACACCCTGTGAGGTAGGTGGGGCTGAGAGAGCTCTTGACAGAAACTGCTCTTTTTTCAAGGACAGCTCTTATCAGAACTACAGCTTGCCCAAGGTCATCCAGCAGGTGCAAGTGGAGGAGTGGGGAATCAAACCCGGTTCTCACAGATTAGAGTCCGCACACTTAACCACTACACCAAACTGGCTCTTAAAAAGGTCTTTGCTAGATTATCATCACATACAGAAGAGAATCTGTCACTTTGGGACAGCGGGGAGGATTTAGAGAGCCAGGTCTGATGTTTCCCCTAACCATAGGACAACTGCCCGCTTTCAGGAGCTTCTCAGCTCCTCGTTTTCTATGGCTACCCCTTCTGGATCCCCAAAGTCAATATCGAAAGCCCAAAGGTCTTGGGAGTAGCCCTGTTCACATGTTAAAGTGAAAACATGCAGCCTGCCTATACATGTGTCTACCTGTTACATTTTTTTTTACAATACAAAAACCTTTATTGACATATAAAATCAGCAATATAAGAACTTTGTCAAGCTAAAATTACATCTATAAATCTTAGAACACACCAATATTAAGAATAGTTTCTTGCTACCAAAAATTTAGACAAAAATTCAGCAATCTGTACAGTCACTTCTGGTGTCTTATCAGCAAGGAGAAACCCAATTGCACTATCCGAATTGATCCTACTCAGTAAGGGCTTAATCAAAAATAGTCGGAGATGTGAATGGAAGGGGCAGCATAGCAGGATATGATCTAAGGTCTAATTGAGCATTTGCAGATTCTGTCGCATTTTGGAATGCCTCTATATCTACCTGAGACCCAGGATGAGGGGAAAACATTGAATTTGGCCAGCATAAAGGCTCTGCGTTGCAGCGGGATCACCAGATTAGAGAAGTATTGAGCCATACTATTTGGTGCATATCTGAGGTCAAGGGAAAGGGGAGAACAAGTGCCCCCGGCACCAGCCTGGATTGTTTGGCCTTCGATGTCCCAAATTCTTTTACGAATCATCCGGTATATAAAGGTCTCATCTTGATTTCCCAAGATGTCCAGACCAATGCCAACTGAGCGTATTTTAGAAGTTATAGCCTGTGACCACTTGGATACATATGGGTCCATAGTCAGGAGTGCACTCTGAGGGACACTAAAATGGATGTGAAGCCAATATTTAATAGTGGTGATCCATGCCCGCGAGTCTAACAGATGGAGACCCAGCTCAGCGCAGGGAGAATAATAGGTTAGGTAGTCCAAGAATGCGTCGCAAGAAGATTGCATAAATTCAGTCAATCTCTTTATTAAAACTCTGAATCCACACAGGGATTCCATATAGTAAGCGAGAGACTACTGTGGCCTGGAAAATTCGAATGGCAGCCGGGACGAACTGGTTTCCTTGTTGGTAATAAAATTGAGTGACAGCTGAAATTCTCTTTTTAACTAATAAAAGCAATTGGTCCCGATGGGAAGACCATTTTATATTATAATGAAACAAAACACCCAAATACTTAAAGGCTCTAACTTGCTCAATTTCTGTCCCATCAATTTTCACAGGGTGCATTTCCACACCCTGGAGAAAACTAGGATTTTTGTTTTTTCATAATTAATTATAAGAGAGTTCTCTTTACAATAGGAGGAAAACATCGCTAGGGCACGTTTAAGTCCTATTCTATTGGTAGAAAGAACCACAGTATCATCTGCATACAGTAAAATAGGTATAGGAAGAGAATTCAATTTAGGGGCTTGCCCATCTATTGCCACAAGATGTGTAGGGA
>NW_015171526.1:808364-821180 GCF_001447785.1 Gekko japonicus | reverse complement strand
AGGGAAGTCAGATAGGAAAACATTAAACAAAGCTGGAGTTCATACACACCCCTGCTTAATGCCCTTTGAAACAGGTTAAAAAGCCCTTCTTGCCATACCTAACTTGACAAGCATTTGATTGGTGGAGTTTATGTATTAAAAAGAGTGGTCAGTGGTCTATAGTCATCCCATCTAATTTATCCCATAAGATTTGCCTATCAACAGAGTAAAAAGCCTTTTGGAGACTGATAAAGGCAGCATAAAATTTGCCTTTAGGGAAACAGATAGTATTGTGCAGTGGTCATTTGGAGACAGAGTGCGCCAGAGCGCTGCTCTGGTAGCCCAGGAGCTGGCACAAATGGCGGTGGTAGCAAGCCACGCCCCCAGCTCCCTGCCCTGAAGCGGGGGAGGCCTGAGGAGGCCCATCACCAGCCTCCCATGGCTTGTGCTGCTGCTCGTGGGAGGCCTGAGGAGGCCCGTCGCCAGTCTCTCGGGGCCCGTGCTGAAGCTGTGGCCTGGGAAGGCCTTGATCGCAGTAAATGAGGGATCCGTGGGGGTGGTGGGGCTTGATGAGGGGGTGGGAGAGCCTTCCTCCCTCTCCCCATCTTATCCAAGGCTCCTTAGGATCTCCGCATACACGGGACCCCCCCAGGCAGCGTGTGGGCGATCCGGCTCCGGGAGCTTGCCCGAGAGTCGGTCGCCAGGCTCGCAGCCATGACCGGAAGTCGATGTCATCCAGTAGTTTCGAAAGAAGGTGCTTAGCATAGATTTTCCCCAGGGCAGATAGTAAACTAATAGGTCTATAGTTCTCAGTGTTGTTGGGGTTACCTTTTTTAAAAATGGGGAGAATTATGGAGTTCAGCCAAATGTCAGGTAAAATTCCAAATTTATCATAAGCATAAATAAGTGGGCAAGAGCGTGCGACCACCGATCAATATCACTCTTAAAACATTCAATGGGCAGGCCATCAGGTCCTGGGGCTTGTATACCTTTTTGCAAGAAAGAACCAATGTATGATCAGTAGGGTTGGCACTGGCAATCTCCAGGTGGTGGCTGGAGATCTTCTGGCATTACAACTGATCTCCAGGCAATAGAGATCACTTCACCTGGAGAAAACAGCAACTCTGGAAGGTGGACTCTATAGCATTAAACCCCACTGAAGTCCCTCCCCTCCCCAAGCCCCGCCCTCCTCAGGCTCTACCACCAAAATCTTCAGGTATTTCCCAATCTGGGGCTGGCAACCCTATTTTCACTTTATAAATGAAGCTGAGTATCAGTACTTGGATAAATGTGGGGTTTCAATCGCACATTCAGCTTTACAAACATGTGATTTAACATGAGAATGACCCAACACATGTACAAAGAACATGCAAGTATACATGATGCATGCATCGTAGATGTATTCATTGAAACTTTTGTGAACTTGGGGTACATGAAGGGGAAAGTTTCCAGGCTCATGCCTGAGGCTCTTTCAAATCTACTCTGAATTCTCAAATCAAAGATTTTTACAGATGTTTGAAATCAGTGCTTTTATTTTGGTCTAGGTATTCAAAACCTGACATTCTGGAGATAACATTAAAATAAATGATACTCCTGAAAATATTTAGGAATTTTTTAAGGTTACCCCTCCCCCAAACAATAAAATGAAGTTATCATATTTGGGCTAAAACATTGTAGCTACATGACTGGCAATGTCCCATAACTGTGCCAATCACACAGGCCAGTGTGAGGAGGAGAACTTGGGAAGGGGCTATTTAAGGAAGTGAAAAAGCAGGCTGTCTGGAGTGCTTCGTACACTCCCTTCCCCTAGGTTTGCCAGTAAGGATGGCCATAAACTGGTTTATGAATGTAAGTTCCTGGTGAATTTTGGCCAATTCGTGGTTCATTAACCTAAGTTCACAAACTGAAGAGCCTCCATGAACTACCATGAATTTTAAGGCAGTTTGTGGAGGTTCGTGGAGGTTCGTGAAGAACAGCTTTCTGCTCTCTGCCGCTTTTTGTGGGGAAACCCCTGCTTTTTTCTCCCCACAAAAAGCAGTGGGGAGCAGATAACAGGGTCATAAACTGCTATGAACCAGTTTGGTTCTCGAACCAACCCCTCAGTTCATGGTTCGATTCATAATTCGGCCATGAACCATGAACTGCAAAAAATGTGTTCATGAACATCCGTAGTTGCAAGGTCCTCCCTTGCCACCAGTGATGTGGGGTAGGGTTGCCAGCTCCAGATCGGGAAACATGGACCTTAGTGGACTATAATGCCCTGCTATGAACCAGTTTGGTTCTCGAACCAACGTCTCAGTTCATGGTTCGATTCATAGTTTGGCCATGAACCATGAGCTGCAAAAAATATGTTCATGAACATCCCTAGTTGCAAGGTCCTTCCTTGCCACCAGTGGTGTGGGGTAGGGTCACCAGCTCTAGATCGGGAAACTCTAGGAGATTTGTGGGTGGAACCTGGGAAGGACAGGGACCTTAGTGGACTACAATGCCCTAGAGTCCACCCTCCAAGGCATCCATTTCCTCCAGGAAACCTGATTTCTGTAGTCTGGAGATGAGCTGGAATTCCAGGGGATCCCCAGGATCCACCTGAAAATTGGCACCCGTACCACCAATTAAGGGCAAAACCATTTGTATTTTGCCTCATGTCAATTGAACAAATACAATCTCTCTCCTTGGGGGAACCAACATTCCTCAAAGGGAAGGCTAGATTAGGACTACGGGATTGATACAGCCTCATCCTCATCATTACTTCCTGGAGCCACACAGCAAAAACCTGCTTTGCCTCCCTAATTTTTTCCCCCTGTGCATTTATCTCATGCACTAAGCTACATCCACAAGGCTATTTGTGCTGACATCTCTTCTTCGCCACCTCTGCTCTGGCTACGAAACATCACATCAGGCGGTTCTTTCACAAATAGGCCTGTTGCCTGCGGAACAGTGTCCTCATTTCAACATAAAGGGACTGGCGGGATATTGGCAAGAAGAAAAGTACAAGGCAGGACACGTTGCCTGCTGTATCAAGAGAGGTCCCTTTTTACAATCTGAATTCTGCTTAGCCGGTCTCATTTTGGCCACTCTGCTGCCTGTGATCATTCCTCGTTTGAAACACCGCTTTGCCCTGCCTTTCCAGGCCAAGAACAGACCATGCCACATGTTCTCAAGCACACGGATCATGCTCATTTGTACGACAATGTGTTTTAATTTAATGATTGATAACTTCGGCTTTGCAAACTGACTGTTAGACTAATTCATATCATATCAGACGAGGGAGGGGAAAAAGAACTACAAGTGTATGGCTGAGTTATTAATGTACTCTTTAAAAAGTGAGAGAGAAAGGTTAATGAAATTTCCACCCCATGCTCTAATTGAATCCCGCTGAAAGGAAACACTCATGGGTGGTAGTATCCATATGGACTCACTTGAGAATTAAGGGATGTGAGCCAAGTCCAAAATATTAATCTAGAATTTTAACTTGTGATTGGTATTTTTTTTTAATCAAGTTTCTAGCCCTTACGACTGGGACATTTGAAAATATCATTGCCTTAAATATTAAATCAGAGTTTAAAATGTTGTGACCCTCCCAGGGTCTGCTTGCAGGGGAGGGTGGGATAAAAGCTGGACAAAATAAATAAATAAAATAAAATTTATGTAAAAGCAAATTTCTGTGACATAAATTGCTAAAGAATCAGACAATGAAGGTGAGAAAGAAGAAGAAGAAGATGAGGAGGAGGAAATTGGATTTATACCCCGCCCTTCACTTGGAGTCTCAGAGCGGCTTACAAACTCCTTTCCCTTCCCCTCCCCACAACAGACACCCTGTGAGGTAGGTAAGGCTCAGAGAGCTCTGACAGAAACTGCCCTTTCAAGGACAGCTGTGCCAGAACTATGGCTTGCCCAAGGTCATCCAGCCGCTGCAAGTGAGGGAGTGGGGAATCAAACCCGATTCTCCCAGATTAGAGTCTGCACACTTAATCACTACACCAAAGAAGAATGCCATGCTGTGGGAAAGCTATAGCACAATTCATGCAGATGCCTCCCTGGAATCCCCAATGAAAATATTTTAAGTACTGACTATTAAGAAGAAGGGCTGGTTTCTACTGGAGGCTACTCTACATTCCTTTGTATTCTATAGCTCATCATGCAGGTGGGACAATTTGGAGATCTTTGCACACTATGGAGGGAATTAGTCAGTGTAGCAATCCACCCCCAGGAGTGGTTTATCATGTAGCAGCAAACAGCATGTGAGTGAATAGCAGTTAGAGTTGCAAAACCTCCAGGTGGGGCCTGGAGATCTCCTAAAATTACAACTGATCTCCAGATGACAGAGATCTGTTCCCCAGAAGAGATTTGCTTTGGAGGGTGGACTCTATGGCATTACATCCTGCTGAGCTTCCTCCCCTCCCCAAATCCCACCCTCTCTAGGTTCCACCCCCACAAATCTCCAGGAATTTCCAGGAATTTCCATACCCAGAGTTGACAACTGTATCAGCAGTGCAGCAGAGTCACACCTGCCAAACCCATTAGAATTAATGTTCTTAGAAGAGTGTAACTGTGTTTAGAATTGTACTGCACATGTGGTAAGTTACATTGCATGAAATGCAGCAGTGGGCCAAAATGATAGAATTTCTAGATGTTTCTGAATTCCTTCCTCATAGGAATTATTCCAGGAATATGCCACTTTGATCTGAGATGCTCATGTTGCAGAAGGCAACAATATTTTCAATTGTGCAGATTTTTGGAAGAGTACATGTTTGTGTACCCATTTGGATTGACATTTGATGCATATCATTATGAAAACACAGATGTATTGATTCCTATAAAGTACTCACATTTCATATACAAATATACATTGTGTGCACATCCTACCATAGAAGTTCCCAAAATATTATGATACAGAATGGAAGCCTTGGGCTCCGATCAGACGTCAAGAAGAAGAGGAGGAGGAGGGGGAGGGGGAAGAGGAGGAGGAGGACGAGATTGGATTCATACCCTGCCCTTCACTACCCAAAGGAGTCTCAGAGCGGTTTACAATCTCCTTTCCCTTCCCCTCCCCACAATAGACACCCTGTGAGGTAGGTGGGGCTGAGAGAGCTCTGACAGAAGCTGCTCTTTTTCAAGGACAGCTGTGCCAGAACTATGGCTTGCCCAAGGTCATCCAGCAGGTGAAAGTGGAGCATTGAGCCTGCTTATATTTAAACTGAAGATATTTATACCAGAGAACATCACACCCGTCACCTCCCTCTGCATGCAGTCACTCCATGGTTGAATGTTTACACTTCCCATGCTGTAACCATGGAGTGTGTCATGCAGGTGCCATTTTTAAAATATCACCTCTGAACGTACACACACGTTGTCAATTAATAGCAGCACAGTGATCAGACATCTGGAAATGTACAGTGAGACTGCTTGGATCAGCTGCCGCTGGACTTTCTCCAGTGGTGACAAAGTTGGGGGTGAAGACAAGTGGCTGAGGAGTGAGGATCACTATACAGATATGGTTGTCTGGACACGCCTGTAAAAGCTGGTAGGGAGAAGTAATGACAACAGAGCTAATAGCTCATCTGATTGCGGCCTTGTAAGGGAAGAATTAATATGGTGTTGAATTAATGACATTTGCCCAAACTGAGACAGAATTCTGGACCACTTCAGCTGGAGAAAGTTATAAACTTGAATACTCCTGTTGAGGGGTTGGCATGGGCCAGATATCCAGTATCATAAATTATGAGAAGGTGTGGGACACCTACAAAACATTCTGGGAACCCTACAGTCGGGTATTTTGGACTTTCAAGATAAATATCCAGTCTTAGTTGGAGGTTCAAGGCTCACTGGCAGCTACTGCTGATGGCAGCCAGAAACTTTGAAAGGAGAAACAAGAGGTCAAACCCAGAAGTCTGGAGATAGCTGGGCTTCTTGGCTGGCTGAGGAAGGTAAATTGATAGAGGATGGAGATGCTGATGGACCTCCTTATCAGGAGCTTTATCAAAGTGGACCTTTCTCCATTCCATGAAAGCAAAGTTGAGTTGGCCAGGAATGCAATGAGAAAGACAGGGGCAATACCAGATTTTGTTTCTAATCTTGAAGACTTTCTAGCCCTGACCAGATTGGATTGAACTGCAGGTCATGTTGACTCAACTGGGGGTGGAACTAAAGGAGTATCCTTGATTACATTTATCTAGACTGAGTAAATTTACCTGAACTGTGTGATCTGTCTGAGAGTCTGGACTACCTTTAGAGCAGAGAAATGAACAGTGCTCAGAGAGGAATGTTTTAAAAAATCCTGATGGAAGAACTGAAATAAAATGCTAATGTCAATGCAGGATTGGGGCTATTATGTGTGCAGCATAAACTTCCCCCCAAGCACTATGCCTCCACTTCAGAAGTGTGCAGGTCTCACTGAAAAGAACAGAGCCTATATTGCAATAAGCCTTTGTGGATTACATCTGTAGGCATTGATCGTCCATCCACTACAGTCTCAAAGCACTGCTTAGCTGAAGCATTGCTGCAATTGTGATAGATCGCCCTCAATACATCACAGTTACAATACCCATCCTGAAAAGTGGTATTGCTAAAGACTATCTTTATTGTTTATTTACAAAGATCTTATGGTGTCCTTTCACCATTGTCACAAACCCTGTCACGACAAGAGTGTTTTCTAACACCTAAAAAAAGTCACTGTAATATGTTAGAATATGACTATTACAGGGGAAGAAAGAACCCAAGACTAGGAGGTAGGGACGTGGTTCCCCAAGGAGTGTCGCACTCATTGTCTGAAGCTCACAGCTTGTTTATTTATGTATTTATTTATCTATCAAATTTATACTCCACCCTCCCAGCTGAAGCCGGCTCAGGGCTTCACAAATGCTTGGATACAAGCTTGTTATGAGAAGAGGAATGTCATTTTCAAAAAATTCAGTTTTTTAGATATAGCCATTGATTTCTCATATCCCCCCCCCCTGTTTTTGGTTTCTCTTTGTAGAAATCAATGCACCCTTTTGTAACTTCACCTCTTGCAGGTGTTTTCTGTTACACTCCAGTGGGCGGTGCTCTATCAGGAGGACAGGAAGGTTTGGGAAGGTGCTGCCTACCCGTGAGCATCTACAGAGTGAAATTCTGCAATTCTGAAGAATCTCCCTTCCTGCCCCTCCTTTCTTCGAATTTCTCTTTGATCAAAATGGGATTGATCTGAAACAGACTCCAAGCTCCTAACAAAGGGGAAATAAATGAATTATTGGATTTTAAGGAGAAATTAGGTAGATGGCTTTAAAGGGGGACTGGATAGATTAATGGAGGATAGGTCTGTCAATAGCTACTAGCCGTGGAGGCTAAATGGAACCTCCATGTTCAGAGACAGTAAGCTTTAGAATACCAGTGCTGGGAGGCAACACTGGGGAAAGGTTGCAACCTTTATACCCTGTTGTTGGACCTCCAGAGAAACCGGTTGGCCACTGTGTGAGACAGGATGCTGGACTAGATAGACCACTGGATCCAACAGGGCTCATCTTATGTCCCTATGTTCTCTTAACAATGTTACCTGGATTTCAGATTTCCACACTGAAGGACTTGCTTCTGAAGTAGAACTGATGCATCAGGAATTCTTTATCATCTATTTTTTATTTCCAGGTTTTGCACATGTGCATTTTGCCACAGCCTTTAGTGCCATCTGTTTGTTTTCATCTCCCTTCTCTCTACATGACTGATGTACATATGATCTCTGGCAAGTAATTGAAAGGGAGACTTCCAAGGCATACTAGGTCTCAGGACGCAGAGGCAGGCTATCAAACCACCGCTCTGAAAAATGTCCAAGCCCCCAGTATGAGCCACCATGACTTCCAGGCATGCAAGCATGCACACACACATACACACACACACAAAAATACCCCCCCAAAAAACCCTGCAACCCTCCCATCACAATATAACTGTAGGCATGAAGATAAAGCAAGATGGGTAGCTGTGTTAGTCTGTCTGTAAAGAATTGAGCAATGACTTAAGAAAGCTCATACCCTGCCAAAATTTCTGTTATTCTTTAAGATGCTACTAGACTCTTGCTCGTTTCTAGTGTAGGCATTAAGATTTGTGATGGTTTTAGCAATGCTCACAAGGACATGTGTGTGTAAAAACCTGCGTGTGTTATGTGTGTAAAGTGCCATTAAGTCACAGCCGACTTATGGAGACCCCAGCAAGGGGTTTTCAAAGCAAGTGAGAAGCAGAAGTGTTTTGCCAGTGCCTTCGTCTGCAGAGCCTTCCTTGTTGGTCTCCCTTCCAAGTACTGACCTTGCTTAGCTTCCAAGGTCTGACGAGATCGAGCTATACCGTACCACCTCCCTCCCGATAAAAGCCCCCTTGTCAAAATTAGTGCAGTCATCTATTTAAACTGTTAGAACAGAACTATGTGGATTCTGGCTGGCACCATGTGCTAGAAATTTGGCTGCAATCCTGCATTTCCTAGAATGCTTTTAATGTTCCTCAGGTGATTTAGTTGTGTAAAAGAAGAGGTCCAAGAGGTGGTACAGATTTTTAAAAAACACATGTAGACATCCTCTATAAGTCACAGCTTCAGAAGTGCTTGCAAAAATGCCAGTTGTAGCCTTTTAGATACTGTAAAGACTCTAATGATTCATAGATAATCTTTTTAGGTAATGTAGCAAAACAGTTTCACCAGCTAGCACAGTAACTCACTATAATAGATTTCAAGGCCCACACTATTGATGTGGGTTTAAAAAAACCCAACCACCACCCAACATCAACTAGGGAAAGTGTCATTTTTAGTCCTAAAAATGCTAGGTTTGCAGTGTCAGACTTCTACTAAGCCTGCTATACAAGGAAGTTTCCAAGGGTAGCAGGACCATGCCTACTGGCCAAGACCTCCCCCCTACATGTGTCCCCTAACATTTGTGAATAAAAGTCTTTGTGTATACCTGTCCATCTGATCAAGATGCTGCACTTGCTCCATTTCTCAATCCCTCTGCAGATGTTACACTGGTGTTTTGTTCACATGGAGGGACTGTGATTCAGGAGCATGACTGTGTAACGTGAATTGGGCACTGTGTGAATTTTCTAGGTGGGTAGAACTTCCATTCATATGAAGCAGAATGACTCACAAGAATGGAAGCTGTACCACCATGGCAAATCCATGCATTGCCATCATCATATGATATGATGATGGCCCAAACTGGATGCGTTATGGCAACCTGCATGCTCCCAATATGCACAGCTGGCAGAATCCCAGTCTTCATGAATGGAAGGCCCATATAAAATCTGAAGAGGGCTCTAATCTCATGGACAAAGATGATGATGCACAGATGTAGGCTCTTCCCCCCCCCAATAATAACAAATATCTGTAGCAGTTAGGATGCACCCAGAAAGGGTAATCCCATTTCCTCCCATGCATGATCACTCTCTTTGTGAAGCCCATCTGATACAAATGTCAAGAAAAGTAATGAGAAGTAACTTCTGCAAGTATGCAATATGTAGAATCTGGGACATAACTTCTTAGCTATTTTTTAAAAAAAGATGCCAGGGTTCACGTTTGTCTAGAAGCATCTTATTTTGTTAGCCTTTAAGCTCTGATAAGTATGGACATGTTACATATACTCTGAGGTCAGGGAGATGCATTCTGCATCTGTGTCATATGTTTCAGGACTGGACCCTAGACTTGGAAACAGATGCTGTGGATGAATCCAAGTGAACAGGCTCTTCCACCAGGCCTTCGATTAGGAGCCACCACTGACGAACGAGCCACCGGAACATACTATGGCTTGTATGATACACTGCTGGATATTGCCTTCCATTATGGGATTGTATACCGAATGCCGTCATCATTTGCACAACTCTTATTAGCACTTTATGATGTTATATAGGTTATTTATGCGTAATTTATTGTATTTTATTGCATTTACTGTTTTATTGTATGCCGCCTTGAGCCAGTTCCTCGGCAAGGCGGGATATAAACTGAAAATAATAAATAAATACATGTGTTTGGAAATGGTTTTAAATATGTAGACAACTAGAGCCCCGTGCCAATGCCTTCAGTATATCTGATGATTCTATTACAGAAGGATTCTGAAGAAGTGAGGTTTCCCAGAGCTCTATGAATTTCCATTTCCCAGTATCCTGGTTTTTGTGATAACTGCTACAGCAAGAATGATATATAGTCCTGTGTGTTAATGAGTTACAAAGGATGATACAGTTAAGAAAGAGTTAATGTTTGGGGGAGACACCAAGGCCATCTGCCTCCTGGAAGTGTCTGGACAGAAGCTGCAGTTGTTGTGGTTAAGAAGGCAGAGGGAATTGTCACAGTGAGGGCCTCTAGGCCCAAGTTGTGTGCATGTCAACAAAACCTGTTCAGTTCTCTCACCAAGCCCCCCGCTGCTGAAACTACTGTCGCCAGCTAAATTTAAAGTGGAAGAGAAGAGACAGCCGTACCTGTGGAGAGGGCTGATGCTAGTTCCAAACACATTAAGAGCCAGGCCAAATCTCTGAGGAGACCAGGGCTGGTCTTCTTGAGAAGGACTGGAGTTTTTAAACTGGGGGAGAATCAATACTGAGCACAAAAAACATGCCTGATTTCTGAAATATGGCATCACTAATTTTGTAAATTTGCACTGCATCCTCTGCAAAGACTGGAGGCACTGGGATGTATGGACTGATTAACTTTTTGCATTTGTTATTTTTCTCCTCTCTTTTACAATAAAGTAATAATAATATATATTTTTTTAAAGACAGAAGGCATCTAGGTGTCCAATTCATCAAGCAGGAGGGAAGAATGATACAGGGAGAATCTTTGGTCACAAGGCACTGTCAGCCAGCCAGCCAGCCAGCCAGCCAGTTGACTAATCTATTTCCTTCTAGCCCTATGACATAATTACCCAGCAGAAAAACTAGGTATATTGGCAAGAAGGAAATAGAACACCCCCAATGACATCGTCAGGTAGGCCATGGTGGTCTGTATATTCCAAACTCTCAGAATCCCAGCCTGAAATAACCAGACTCATTGCTGACTAGTGAAGAGTTCCGTTTGTCCAGACTTGATTTATTCTCCGAGATTATCTGGGGGAGCTCATCTGCCTCTATATTTTAGAATGCCTTTTGTATTTATTCCATATATGTTGCACCCTCCACACTACCATAATGATAATGCACATCCAGTGTGTATCTCCCTTCCTCCCTTTCACAAATTCTAGGACACACTGACAGAAACTGGGTGAAATGGATACAGCAACTAGGGTTGCTGGCTTCCCACCAGCATGGGAGAGCCAGCATGGTATAGTGGTTAAGATTGGCAGACTCTAATCTGGAGAAATGGATTTGACTCACCACTTCTTCACATGAAGCCTGCTGGGTGACCTTGGGCCAGTCACAGTTCTCTCAGAACTCTGTCAGCCTCACCTACCTCACAAGGTGACTGTTGTGGGGAGAGGAAGGGAAGACTATTGTAAACTGCATTGCAAATTCTTAGGCTTGAAAAAAAACAGAGTATAAAACCAACTCTGCTTCTTCTTCATAAGTAGTGGTGGGGGGTTATTACACAGTTTTACCATAGAGTTTCAGATGATTCCTGGAGCTACCCATTGTCTCTTCCGGGTTAGACACACACACACACAAACACACAGAGGGGCAGAGAGAGACACAGAGAGAGGGGCACACACACACATGCACACACACACACACACACACACACACACACACAGAGGGGCAGAGAGAGAAACACACAGGGGGCAGAGGTAAAGGTAAAGGGTTCCCTTGCTCGAAAGCCAGTTGAATCCGACTCTAGGGTTGCGGTGCTCATCTCCGTTTCAAAGCCGAAGAGCCAGCGCTGTCCGAAGACGTTTCCGTGGTCATGTGGCCAGCATGACTAAACACCAAGGCGCACGGAACGCTGTTATCTTCCCACCGAAGTGGTACCTATTTATCTACTTGCAATTTCTTGCTTTCGAACTGCTAGGTTGGCAGGAGCTGGAACTAGAGATGGGAGCTCACTCCATCATGCGGCAACCCAGGTCTCGAACTACTGAACTACCGACCTTCCACAGCCTGCAGTTCAGCGTCTTAACCACTTGAGACACCGCAGCTCCAAGGGGGCAGAGACACACACACAAACACACAGAGGGGCAGAGACACACACAGAGGGGCAGACACACACACACAAACACACAGAGGGGCAGACACACTCATACAAACACACAGAGGGGCAGAAACACACAAACACAGAGGTGTGTGTGGGCCTCTGCAGGCCTTTCCCTGCCTGTCCACATTGGCGGGCGGGCAGGGAGAGGTGCGTGTGGTAGGGGAGAGGGCTCCAAAGGCCTCTCCCTGCCCATCCACATCAGCGGGCGGACAGGGCAAGGCATGTGAGGGGGGGAAGGCTCCGAAGGCCTCTCCCTGCCTGTCCGCCTCGGCGGGCGGGCAGGGAGAGGTGCGTGTGGGAGGGGGGAGGGCTCCAAAGGCCTCTCCCTGCCCTTCTGCATCAGCAGATGAGCGGGGAGAGGTGCGAGGGGAGGATTACCTTGCTCCTGGGAGCTGGGGGTGGGGCTGGTGAGGTTGGCGGGGCTCCTTCCTGCTGGAGCGCTGCTCCGGTGCACTCCGGCAGGAAATGACCCCTGGTTATACCTAGAAATGATGTTGTGATGCTGGTGACATCACGCACCCCTCCATGTCCCTGACTCCTAACCCTCCTGCTGGTTGCCAGGTTCGGCCTAACAGTCTAATATACACAGCGATCCATTCTATAACATGGACTAACTCATATGACCTTTTCTGAGAAGAATCCCTATCAAGAAGGGAATTTGGAAGAAGAAGAAGAAGAAGAAGAAGAAGAAGAAGAAGAGGAGGAGGAGGAGA
>NW_015171526.1:800467-808287 GCF_001447785.1 Gekko japonicus | reverse complement strand
AGGAGGAGGAGGAGGAGGAGGAGGAGGAGGAGGAGGAGGAGATTGGAATTATACCCCGCCCTTCACTTGGAGTCTCAGAGTGGCTTCCAATCTCCTTTCCCTTCCCCTCCCCACAACAGGCACCCTGTGAGGTGGGTGGGGCTGAGACAACTCTTGACACAAACTGCTCTTTCAGGAACAGCTGTGCCAGAGCTTGTGACTGACCCAAGGTCACATCAGCAGCTGCAAGTGGAGGAGTGGGGAATCAAACCTGGTTCTCCCAGATTAGAGTCTGTACACTTAACCACTACACCAAACTGTCTCCCTATATGAGATGGATTTTTCAAAAACAACAACAGGCTGAAAGACACCCAGTAACCTCTCTGAGTTTAGAATGCTTTGCAGTTTGTCCAGAGTTTTTTTGTTTGTTTTTTTGTAAACATACCAGTTTAAGGCTGGTTTTATTTTATTTCATTTTTCAAATCCGGAAGTCTGTGCAACTGATTTGCAGACACCGGTTCTAACTTAGAGGCTCATCATGGAAGCCTTAGGGAAGAAGCGGAAAGGGGAGAAGGCAGGAGAGATTCCTCTTTCTTTTGCTGTACTTACTTCTGTGGGGAAGTAATAAATAAAAGAGCACAAACACGGAATGAACTCAAAAGGACATGAAATATGAATATCAGTTTCTCCGACTTCATTCTCGTGCCACCTCCAGCTCTCCCCTTTTCTTTTTTTGACTCCAGCAACAAGATTTTTTCTAAAGACCTATGAATATTTCTCCTTCTCCCTCACTGGGTTTCAAATGCTATTATTATGGAAAGTGAGAAACGACTGTCAAAACTCTGCCCAAGAAAAAAGAGCACATCCTGAATTCCCCCTGCAGCCTCTTGCATGGCAAAGAAGGGACTGTGCTTCTATTATACCAGGCAAGCCAAATAAATAATTAAAAAATATAATTAAAAATGTTAATAATTAACCATCCCAATGCACCAGGTCTATCGCACAGGATGTTCTTTGAGCCGTCAGGAAGTTTCATTTTGCTCTGTAGTGCAACCCCTGTCAGGAGAGCAAACAGAATCCCTGCACAATAGAGTTGTGTTTGTTGTATCTGAGGGGAGAACAGGTCTAAGCAAATGAAAACCCCACAGACGAGCAGAGATAGACGCCAAGGAGCAGAGCAAATGTTGAAGAAAGATTCATTGCTCAAACAGGAGGTAGAAAGAACCCAGTAGACCCATTCTGCCATTTGGGGATAGCGCAAAAGCTTAGATTAATGTGATAGTTAGCCAGGATTTTTGCCGGCAAAAGGAACGGCAGGTAGATGCTTTACATAGGAGAAAGGGTAAATTCAGGGACACCTTTGAGGTTAGACCCAAGGTTAATCTCTGGTCTTGTTGACTCAGAAAAAATATATATTACAAACGAAACAGCCTTATTCTGGCAGATGCATTGGTCTATCAAACCCAGTATTGTATACTCTGATGGGTAGTGGGTATTCAGGGTAGGGTTGCCAACCTCCAGGTGGGGGCTGGAGGCCTCCTGGAATTAGAACTGATCTCCAGGCAACAGAAATCAGTTATCCTGGGGGGAAATGGCTGCTTTGGAGAGTGGCCTTATACCACACTGAAGTCCCGCCCTTCCCCAAACCCCTTCCTCCCTAGGCTCCACCTCTAAAATCTATAGGTATTTTCCAATCCAGAGCTGGCAACCCAACTCCAGTGTCTCAGGCAGAGGTCTTTCCACCGTCGCAATTACAGAGTTTTTCTGAGTATGAAATTTCATTCAATCTTCCTGACATCACAGCTGAAGGTAGGGCATTCAGGCACGCTAGCATGAATGCCCTTCTATGTTTTGGAAGAATGATCTCAGATAAGTAGTTTGGCATTGTTGTTGGAGAATGAATGCCTACTGAAAAGGTTGAGCGCACTCTGCGGGCTCTAATCGACGTGCTCTCGTAGTCAAAAAAGTCTCTCAAACGTCTTCTAATTAGCTGTGACAGTTCTTGTCTACTCGTGACTTCTATCACGTCATGGGTGATACCCAGACATAATAGTTTACAGTCCAGTAATCTGTCCCAATCACTTGTTTTTGGTCCAGCTTAACTAGTACAAGGAGGTTTAGATCTGGGTTTGATTTCAGAGTCCTAATTTTCAAACTGAATTCTCTTCCCCAGGCCTTTGTTTCATAAGACATCTCCCCAACTTCGGCTCTCAGGGCTATTCCAAATACACACTGAGGTGTTCCCAGAATATTGTGTAGGAATCTTAATAGAGGTCTATCAATATTGTCTGTTACTGCACTGATCCAGACCCTGGCTTCATATCACTTGCTACTCAATGGTTTCAGGCGGAGATGGCCGGGATCGAACCAGGAACCTTCTGCATGCAAAGGGGGTTCTTGTCCTGCCGTGACCCCTCCTCAGTTTGCAGAAGTCTAGCTGCCATCCTGGGATCTGTTTCTTCGTCATGTGAAGTGTGACAGAAGAGTGGGCTCCAATGCTGAGTGCTAATTTTTATCAAGGCCAGTGGACAGATCGAGAGTAATAGTTTTATAGCAACTGAAAACCCGAGGTTGCTGGCTTTTCATCTACTTGCTGGGTTCCTCTACAGAAATCCAGATGAGTAACTACAAGGTCAGTGTAGAAACCCAGACAAAGCATGCGGATGATGTGCACATTTGGGGTCCTTGATGTCATCTGAGTTAAAAACATTTCAGAGATATTTGCAAATGTAAGCGGCACGGCAAGGCTTCAGGGCTATGACAGTGTCATCCAGAGCTTTGAAACATTCACCGGGGACGAACATTGGCCTCTTTTTCTGCAACAGAGCAGAAGCTCTTTCCACTTGAGATGGCAGACCACAACAAGTATATATATATTCTGGAAAGTGGAAAAAAACCTCCTACCTGTTCTATAAATGCTCACTGTAGGTAATCTCAGTGGCTTTTTCTATGTGCATTTGCAGAGGTTTTTTTGAGAGTTCAGTAAACTCAGTCAGGAAGAACAAGCACGAATTTGGGAAGAGTCTTCGCACCTCTTCTCCAAAGAGGCAGCCCTTTGCCAATCTTTGTATTCATTCCATTACTTAAAATATTTATCTTTTAAACGTTTTATTTTCAAGAGTGTGTGAAATTAACAATATTACAAACTGGAGGGTGTTAATCTAGGCTAGAATACTGCTCAAACGACTAAACTGAGGTGATGGTACTTCGGTCCCATTCTGAGAGGGCAAGAGTCACTGGAAAAGACAAGTATGCTGGGAAAAGTTGAAGGCAGAAGGAAAAGAGGAAGACACAACATGAGATGGATTGACTCAGTCAAGGAAGTCACGGCCCTCGGTTTAGAAGACCTGAGCACGGCTGTTAACAATAGATTGTTTTGGAGGACATTAATTAATAGGATTGCCATAAATCAGAAGTTACTTTATGGTGTTTCACACACACACACACACACAGAGAGAGAGAGAGAGAGAGAGAGAGAGAGAGAGAGAGAAGTACTTTTTCACCCAAAGAGTGATTCACACATGGAATTCACTGCCACACGAGGTGGTGGCAGCTACAAGCATGGACGGCTTCAAAAGGGAATTAGATAAGCATATGGAGCAGAGGCCCATCAGTGGCTATTAGCCACAAGGTATAGTTAGGGAATCTGGGGCAAGTGATGCTCTGTCTTCTTGGTGCTCGGAGGGGGCAACAGTGGGAGGGCTTCTAATGTCCTGGCCCCACTGGTGGACCTCCTGGTGGCACCTGGTATTTTTGGCCACTGTGTGACAGAGTGTTGGACTGAATGGGCCTTTGGCCTGATCCAACATTGGTGTCTCTTATGTTCTTATGTGAACACATTTGACCTAAAATGGCATACTTGATGCTAGCCATGGCCCATGTCAAGGGGATGTTAATATTCCTCCATAGACACTGGTAGTCAGGAGACAGTTCCTGAGAACTCTGTCAAGTATCCCTCACAGCTGGCAGGAGGTGACTGCCTACCTGCAGGGAAAGGAGGGAAAGTGTGCCTGCGTGTGGACAAACAGCCGGACGAGACACAAAGAGAAGCCGACAAAGGCCCAGTCTGCATCTAGCATTTGCTCTGCTGAAAGACAGCTGTTGGCTGAAGTGCCTTGAGATGCAGATCACTCTCTCTGCCCTGTGTGAAGGCCTCTTTGCCTTTGTGTGTGTTCTGTTTTTAAGTAAAGCAAATCTTACAAAAATGCCAGAAGAATCCAGTGTTCTTTTTCTTCAAAGGGAACCAAGCCAGATAATGCTGCCATATAAGAGTACTTGGGGAATAAGTATGCATTAAAAACAAACAGACCTCTTAGTGTAAAACAAAACAAAACAAATACAATAAAAAGCACTAGGGATGCTCGAAAAATTCTCGCTACGCTCATTTCCTCCCAGCTTCGTATCCCCCCCCCTCCAAGGTGGACCCAATGCATTCGGAATTCTCCACAGGGCTCTGTTTATGTACAGTTTTCTACATCTCTGCATCCTGATACCCCCCCCCCCCCAAAGAGTGGTATGCTCCAGTCATAACAATTGCCTGGTGAACCCTGGCCCAAAGAATGTCCGGCTGTCCTCAACCAGAACCAGGGCGTTTTTGGCCCTTGCCCTGGCCTCGTGGAACACTCTGCTGGGTGAGATCCGCGCCCTGTGAGATCTAATGCAGTTCTTCAGGGCCTGTAAAATGGAGGGTTTTTTCACTTGGCCTACAACTGAGGACAGTGACAGTTTATCCATCTTAGGCTGACCTCCTCTCTGGGGTTGCCAAACTGCAGGTGGTGGCACAAGCAATAACAACGCTTGCAGGTAACATCATAGCGAACAGCCCTATGGCTGTTCGAGACCCACCACGGCCGGGGTGAGCACCCGGCCCTAGTCCTAGCTCCCACCCACCCAGCAGATCAAAAGTTAAATAAATACAAGTAGATAAATGGGTACCTACCCTTAGTAGGGTAGGGGGCACCCTCCTCCATGTGGGGACATGGTGGAGTTCGGCGGCGGTACCAGCAATGGCAGCGGCAACAGCGGTGACGGCAGCAACGGTGGTGTGGCGGCGCGACGTGGCGATTCCTGGTGGCCGATGGAGACAACTGCGCCCAGTACTCGGCATCCGTCGATGGAGGAGGCGGAGCGACGGAGAAGCGCACGGCAGCGTGAGCGGCACAGGCACAGCGGAGCCGGACATGGAAAGAGCTGGGCCAGGCCGCCGCGGGCCGTACGCTGGAAAAAAGATCAACGCCGGGGAAGGGCTATCTACGCTTGTAGCACAACTGTAAACCGCTCTGAGACCTTCAGGTCTGAGCGGTATAGAAGCTGAAATAAATAAATAAATAAATAAATAAATAAACAAACAAACCCAAACCCCACCCTCTTCAGGCTCCCCCCCCCATAATCGCCAGGCATTTCCCAACCAGGAGCTGGTAAGCCTCCTCTTCTCCCCTTTTCCCTCTCCCCCCTTTTGCACATTAGGTGGACCTCAGGATATTTGCCCCTCCCAGGATTTTCACACCATCTATTAGCTGAGTTAGAGTTTCTATTTTATTATTTTATTGTCTTTACAGTGCTATAGAATTATGTGATGTTTTAATTGTTTTTAAGAATGTTGTAACTCTCACTGAGCCCTGTGTACAGCGAAAGGCTATAAGCTTGTTTGTTTATTTATTTTATTTTTTAAGATTTGTATCCCGCCCTTCCAATGGCTCAGGGTGGCTAACATGCGGCAGAGCTGAATTAAATAGACAAAATACAATAAAATAAGCAACATGCGGCGGAGCCGAATTGAATAGATAAAATACAATAAAATAAGCAACATTTAAAACCCAAACAATAATCAAAGTGCTATGATCTTCACCAACTTGAATAAATAAATAAATAAATCCCCGCGTTACCAATATTCAAATCAGCTAATTGATAAAATACTGCCAAAGAAGCAATCTGAATTGGATGAAAGTATACGTTTGTATAGAGACTTTTGTTCTCTTTGTGCTGGAGCACATTGGTAAAACACCAAAACCAAAAAATATATATATGACGTCTACATAAGCCCACACCAAGATTGCTTTTTTGTGGTGTTTCTCCATGTACAATATAGAGGGGGGAAAGAAAAATGAAAGCAGGTCGAACCTTGAGGAAAGGCAAGGTCTAAATATTTTAATTTTTAGTTTAAAAAGAGATGGATGCTTCAATTCCTGAATTCACTTTAGATTCTTTTTCCCTAGCTGAACCAGAATTGAGGAGGAGAGAGAGAAATACACAGCACAAAGCGACATTCTGAAACAATAACGGAATGAAATGTGGGAAATCCTCTCAGTCCACACAAATGCACATATGAGGAAAGAAAGAAAGGAAGGAAGGAAGGAAGGAAGGAAGGAAGGAAGGAAAGCAGTGTGATCCCTAGAGAAAGAAACCAGATATCACTGACCAGCAGTGTGATCCCTAGAGAAAGAAACCAGATATCACTGACCAGCAGTGTGATCCCTAGAGAAAGAAACCAGATATCACTGACCAGCAGTGTGATCCCTAGAGAAAGAAACCAGTTATCACTGACCAGCAGTGTGATCCCTAGAGATAGGGTGGGTTGTAAATTCACATAATACAGAATAAAGGGAACATGGAAACTTGCATATCAGCTGTGAGTTACACTGTGGGGTAAAAATACCTGAAATGAGCACGGAATTGCATTATGATCATTTATAAAACACACACGAAGCCTTATTAGGTACTCAGGGGGGGGGGAAATAAACCAAAAAGCCATCTCTTGCCAGACAGTCTCAATGTGAACACCTCATGCTAGGTCACATCCTCCTCCTTTTCTTTTTGCTTTGATATTTATGACTAAATCTACATAAATCTTGCAATGACAATACCGGAGAGTCTCGGAGACTAGGAAAGGTATTTCTAGCACACAGTCTTTGAGGAAATGTAAATGTGTCTTTACAAGTAAATGCATGCACGCATGCCTCTCCCCCCCCCCTGCACACAAACCAACCCCCTCAAGGAGAAGGCCAAGTGGTGAACAAGAAAAAAACTCTCCAGGATCCATGCTAGCCTCATATCTGGAAGCAGGCTGTGACAAGAGGTGCCTATGACCCTGTTAACCCTGAGAAAGTTCCTGGACTGTGTGTATTGCTCAATGGCATGGGCAATGTGTACAAGTTAGCAACCAGGGCGATAAAGCAACCTTTTCCATCCTGAGAACATCCTTTGAGAGATGGTGGCGGTTGTTGTTGTTGATTTGTAAAGCTATGCCAGGTGCATTCTTGTAATGTACTGTCGCCATTACCACGTGTAGTGCATTCAGCCTGACATGCCCGGACTTGCCCGGGCTGACCAGGCAATACTCCTCAGTAGCTTCAGTCGAAAGACAAAGGATCCATAGGATCCTAGCCGGCCCAATCAAAGGGCCAGCTTCCCAGCCGGGAGACCAATGGTCGCCCGGTTACTGTAAATAGCCTATCGGGAGTAGGGGGTGTGTTTAGGTGTGCTTGGTGGCGGGTTTTCTGAACGCATATAAACCGGCCTGCGAGCTGGTTTCTTTGTCTTGTTCCTGAACTAATAAAGTACTCTTGCTGAATCACTCTTGCTGAATCACTCCACATTCTGAGTACTTTTCACTGGCGACGAAGGTGGGATCTACGACCCCATGAACAAGACCCGGACGCCAACACGAGTACCGCACCGAGCCTGACGCCGAGACCTCTCCGGGAACCGCGCAACTTCGCATCCCAGCTCTCCGGCAACTGCTCATCGCTCCGCTCCCGGCTCCGCTTGCACACTGCTGACCCCTCAAGCAGCAGCACCGCTCTCCACACCTAGCACGCTTCAGGCTAAGCTCGCTCGACCAG
>NW_015171526.1:785105-796672 GCF_001447785.1 Gekko japonicus | reverse complement strand
CACTGTGGGGTAAGAATACCTGAAATGAGCACGGAATTGCATTATGATCATTTATAAAACACACACGAAGCCTTATTAGGTACTCAGGGGGGGGGGAAATAAACCAAAAAGCCATCTCTTGCCAGACAGTCTCAATGTGAACACCTCATTTTTTGCCTCCCCCCCCCCCCCGCACACAAACCAACCCCCTCAAGGCGAAGGCCAAGTGGTGAACAAGAAAAAACTCTCCAGGCTCCATGCTAGCCTCGTATCTGGAAGCAGGCTGTGACAAGAGGTGCCTGTGACCCTGTTAACCTGTCAGCGAGCTGCCATTGAAAGTTCTGGTTCCCTGAGTGTGTTCCCTTCCCCCTCTTTCCTTTTCTATTGTGTTCTGCACATTCTTGTTTTTTAGGTGTCTGTAACTGCTCAAGGTTACCCAGCTGGAGTGGGAAGATGAAGCCCTGTTATCTGCTCGCTTGTTAGTGGTATCTTTTGCCTGTGAACCAAGAGCCTGTTTTGAGAAAGGCAAACCGTTACATTCCCATGCAATTACCTGTCAGTGCTTTCCTTATTCGCGCCGGCGGGAAAGGGATCTATTGGTTATAGTTGGTTCAAAGTTCCTTTATTATGTTACCCTCTGGGGTCTGTGTCCATTCCTAACAATTCTACTGTTCCTGCTTCTTTCAAACGCTTTGGAATAAATTTTGCTTCAACCTTTAAACGTGGATTTATTTTGGAGACTTTGGAGATTCAACATAACCCTGAGAAAGTTCCTGGACTGTGTGTATTGCTCAATGGCATGGGCAATGTGTACAAGTTAGCAACCAGGGCGATAAAGCAACCTTTTCCATCCTGAGAACATCCTTTGAGAGATGGTGGTGGCTGTTGTTGTTGCTTTTTAAAGCTATGCCAGGTGCATTCTGTTAAGCCCATGGCCAACAGGTACCTAGAGATACAGCAGTAGCAGAAGAAAAAGGACCAGATATACTGGAGATGTATCAGTCTGCAGATTGCGATGGGACACCTTGTGCTTTTTTTTGCTTTTTTTGCAGAATGACTCCATCTGTAAACACATTGTGGGCCCCAGGGGCATTGAGGGGCGCAGGTGAGGAAATAAAACCGACCACATAGATATGGAGAAATAAAGTGGCCACAGCTTTTATTGATTACAGCGCAGGAGCGTTGGCTCAGCATGGGGATGGATCCTGAATCAGGCAATCCGCCTGCCATGCGATGAATGACACACACTCAGCCCATCCCCTGGGAGCTACTTAGTCACCGGCCACAGTGTGGTTCCCTTGCCACCTGGTGCTGAAAGACCCAATGACAGCCCTTGAGCTAGGCAAGCCCCTGAACTGGCTCTTACCAAGACTCCTTAAGGTAGTCCTCTGAACCACAAGATGTAGGCATGCAGGCACCACCTCCCTAACCAAAAGGCTCTGTCCCATGCCTAAACCACACAACGCTGTGACAGTCACAACAAACACAGATCCCCATATCCCACAATATCTTTAACACAAGCGAGGAGTGGGCGGAAAAGCCATGGTGATCCGGGGCCAAGGATTGGGTGGCATCGCCTTAAGAGGAGGAGGAGGAGGAGGAGGAGGAGGAGGAGGAGATTGGATTTATACCCCACCCTTCACTCAAAGTCTCAGAGCAGCTTAAAAACGCCTTTCCCTTCCCCTCCCCACAACAGACACCCTGTGAGGTGGGTGGGGCTGAGAGAGCTCTGAGAGAACTGCTCTTTCTGTGACATAAACTGCTAAAGAATCAGACAATGAAGGTGAGAAAGAAGAAGAAGAAGATGAGGAGGAGGAGGAGATTGGATTTATACCCCACCCTTCACTCAAAGTCTTAGAGCAGCTTACAAACTCCTTTCCCTTCTCCTCCCCACAACAGACACCCCATGAGTTAGGTGGGGCTGAGAGAACTCTTTCAAGAACTGTCCTTGAAAGAACAACTCTGACAGACCTATGGCTTGCCCAAGGTCATCCAGCAGCTGCGAGTGGAGGAGTGGGGGATCAAACGCAGTTCTTCCAGAATAGAGTCCGCACACTTAATCACTATACCGAACTGGCTTTCTCAAAAGCAGTGTGGGGCTGAGTCCCTGGTCACATCTCATCTTGGTAGACGATCCTAATTGCCAAATGAGTTCATATGGAAGTAAGTGGCTTTAAAAATGTTTATCTAGTAAATTTTTATGCCTCCCTTTTTCCAAAGAGCTCAGAGCAGAGTACGTGGTCCTCCCTTCTTCATTTTATCCTCACCACAACCCTCTGACATAGGCTAGGCTGAGAGGTAAAGACGGCGTGGCCTAGAGTCACCCAGCTAGTTTCATGGCACAGTAGGGATTTGAACCTGAATCTTCCAGAGCCTAGCCTCTATATTTGGCCTTTCTTTAAAGTCAGAGTCACAGCAGTTGTTTTCTGTAAAAAGAAAAGAAAAGGCATGAGCCAGGAAAAAGGAACATGCAACATGCAGTTTCCACATGTTGTGTGCAGTGAAACCAGAGAGCTTGTGCACACAAGAGTGATAGATAGAGGGGCCATGGTTCAGCGGCAGAGCATCTGCTGTCCATACAGAAGGTGCCTGGTTCAATCCATGGCACCTCCAATTTGAAAGGATCAAGCATCCAGATGATGTGAAAGACCTTGACTTAAAAATTTAGAGGGCAGCTGTCAGTCAGAGTAGACAACACTGATTTTTGTGTAAGGCCGATTCATGTATGGTAACCTTTACAAGGGAGCAAGAATAGAACCCTCCCAGAAAGTCAAAAGAGGTCATTTGTATTTCCTTCCAGGAGCTGGTTTGAAACCCACACTAAGCCTGGTAGAACTGCTTCCAGTGACCTGGTTTCAGATCAGAAGTGAAGGTGATAACATGTGATAACATAATACAGTAGTAACTGCCCACCATCAAGTAGCAACCAACACATGGCGACCCCAGGACTGTGGGGTTTTCAAGGCAAAAGAGCAGAGGTGGTTTGCCCTTGACTTCCTCTGCATAGCAAACCCAGCCTTCCTTGGTGGTCTCTCATCCAAGTACTGACCATGGCCAACCCTGCTTAGTTTACAAGCTCTGACGAGACTGGTAGGGGTCCCAGACCCCTGTTCTGGATGGGGGATCCCCCAGTTTTGAGGCTTCTGCCTGCCACTGGCCAGGTGGCCAGCAAGGGAGCCCCAACCCCAAACAGCAATGTAACATGGCAATGTCCCCAATGCAATGATGTCACGTGAGCCCAATTTTAACTATGGAGTTTGCCCAAAAAGCAGAGCATCATCATGTGACATTGCTGATATCACTTTCACATGATGTCATTGTGTTAGGGATGTTGCCATCTACTCCCAGACCACCACCGCCCAAATCCCACTGCTGGTGCAACAATCGCGCCTGGCAACCCTAGAGATTGGGCTATTAAGGTCTATTCAGGTTGCTTAGTATACTATTAGGTAAAGGTAAAGGTTCCCTTGCTCGAAAGCCAGTCGAATCCGACTCTAGGGTTGCGGTGCTCATCTCCGTTTCAAAGCCGAAGAGCCAGCGCTGTCCGAAGATGTTTCCGTGGTCATGTGGCCGACATGACTAAACACCAAGGCGCATGGAACGCTGTTACCTTCCCACCGAAGTGGTCCCTATTTATTTACTTGCAATTTCTTGCTTTTGAACTGCTAGGTTGGTAGGAGCTGGAACTAGAGACGGGCGCTCACTCCGTCATGCGGCAACTTGGGTCTTGAACTGGTGAACTACTGACCTTCCACAGCCTCCAGTTCAGCGTCTTAACCACTTGAGCCACCGCAGCTCCTCAGTATACTATTAACCCTTACCATTTACTGTCTGATTCAGCCTGCTTGGGCTCTCGCGTGGTTTCTATTGTCATGCTGCATCTTAGGAACATCCTTGATGCCCACAGTGGAATATCTTTGCATGTAAGCTTGCATGCGCTTCCAAATGGCTGCTCCAATAACTTAAATCATAAACACAGGAAACACAACAGGAAGTACCAGTAATAAGAGATACCCACCTGGATCTTTCTTTACAGGTGGGTATTGTTCCTATCACAGTGGCTGGACTGGTACTGTGCTGATCCCGCTGGTCTATTTGGAGTAGCGGCAATCAGTGTGCTGTAGGGGCAACGGTCCCTCTGTGGCTTATGGAACCACCCTGGAAAAACACTTCCAGCTCAATAAATCTCTCTGAGAAGAAAAAAAGAAGAAGAAGAAGAAGGGGAAAAGCTGTAAACTAGCCTGAAGATTAATTTCAGATTGAAAGTTCTGAGTATTGGTCACAGCTGGCGTACCGCACTCTCAACCCCTCTCTTGCAATCGAAGGTTGAGATGGAGG
Organism: Gekko japonicus; assembly: GCF_001447785.1. Taxonomy (NCBI): domain Eukaryota; kingdom Metazoa; phylum Chordata; class Lepidosauria; order Squamata; family Gekkonidae; genus Gekko; species Gekko japonicus. The sequence continues at coordinate 792,355 of NW_015171526.1, read as the reverse complement.
TGAAGAGGGGAGCTAAACATATGGCCACTTAGATTTCTGCTCAGCAAAACTGCAAAGCGCACCCCCACCTTCTGTTCATCACGCATTTAGAAGGTCAAATCAGATCTGCTGCTATTAATAATGATGGAGGGAGCTTGGTCTCAGAGTTAATATCCTTAAACACTTTGGCCTCACATCTTGCAGGGATCATCTCCTACACAATGCCCTGTTGTGGTTTCTCCCTAACAGTACAATCTTGAACGGTAAGTCAATGGGCTTAGAGGAAGCAACTGCTTAGGAGGGCACCACAAGAGCAGTAGAATGCACCTACCATGTACAAAAGTCTTGTGCGTGTTTATCCTTCTTTCCATGTAACTGTTCCCCCTTTTCGTTTAAAACAACACATCAGTTATTTCGTTATTTATTCAAAACCCGGGTAGGGTTGCCAGGTCCCCCCATTGTGCCGGTGGGGGGATTTGGGAGGCATTCCGGGCATCCCCAATGCAATGACATCACTCAGAAGTGACATTAACACATAGGGGATGTTGTGTGGTGACACTCTAGTTTTTGGGCAAAACCCTATGGTAAAACTGGTTTCAAACCATAGAGTTTTATCCTCAAACCAGAGCGTCACCGTGTGATGTCCCCGAAGTGATGACATCACTTCCAGGTGAAGTCATTGCATCGGGACGTCCCACAGCACTGCCACTGTTTGGGGTGAGGTTTCCCCTGCTTTGAACACACACCAGAAGATCCAGAAACCCGGGCTGGAGCCCCCCCCCCAGCAGCCAGGTAAGACCTGGTCACCATAGAGTTTTTAGTCAAATACTAGAGCATCCTGGGCATGTCGGGCACAATGGAGTCCTTTGGGGTCGAGACTTCCCCCACCAGCAGTGGATTGGGGGCCCCCAAAGAAGGGGAACCCTGTCATCATTGGGGGGATGGCAACCCTAGGTGAAAGGGATGAAAGAAGCCACTGCACCACTTCCTCCTGTACTGACACTAATAAGGACATGGAGGATTGTCCCAGAAGCGGCTACAACATCATCCAGGCCTTTGGGGGCAATATCTTATTTTCTGGTGGGAAAGATGTCTCACGGAATGCAGTGCTATTCTTCCACGCTTGTTTTTAGCCTCACTTACTGGCAGCACTGGTGGGGCTAAAAACCTCCCCAAAGCCTTGGACTCCAGTGTCTTTCTGCATCAGGAAACAGGCTATTTCCCCCCAAAGCCACAGCAATATTGGAAGAGGTCTCAGGGCAATCTTCCATATCGTGGCAGACTGTTCTGCGCTCCTTTCAACCCCGCTCAGGGCACCAAAAATGATAAAACACCTCTTTTTTTTAATAACATTTTTTATTTTGTAATAAAAACAGTAAACATATAGAACATTCAACATTAAACTACCATAGTATGAGAAATAACAGTAACAAGTCACAAAGTAAATACTTTTTTTGTTTTGTTTTACATACGATGGAAGATTTCATAGTATTTTTCTGTCCCCCTTTGTCATTGTCTTCTGACAGCAAGTGAAGACTTACCTTTTCGTTTGGTGTTCCCTCGTTGACCCCCTTTCCTACCTATGCATCCTGTTTCACTGTTCAATTGTTGTTTTCAATTGTTTCAATGGTGTCCATGGTTTGTTGCCTTGAAGACCCTAAATTGGGTGTAAAGGTGGCATAAAAATGTTTTAAATATAGGGTTGGTAGGCTCTAGGAGGGGGCTAAAGATCTTCTGGAATGACAGCTGATAACCACATGGATTGCTCATTTATTTATTTAAAACATTTGTTCTCCTGGAGAAAACAGCTGCTTTGGAGTGTGGACTCTATGGCATTGTACTCTGCTGAGGTCCCTCCCTTCCCCAAACCCCTCTCCCCCAGACTCCACCTTTAAATCTCCAGGTATTTTCAAACCTGGAGCTGGCAACCCTATTGAATAAAATAAATAAAAGGAATTCAGGGAGACTTTACACTCTGTTGTTCACAGTAATCCTCCTGCAGGGTCACAGGGGCTTCTGCGTAACCTTCCGTTTCCCAAAGAGGCAACTGCCAAGGTGTATTTCATCCCTTGATTTGGTGTAGTAGTTAAGTGTGCAGACTCTACTTTGGGAGAACCGGGTTTGATTCCCCATTCCTCCACTTGCAGCTGCTGGTGTGACCTTGGGTCAATCATAAGTTCTTTCAGACCTGTTCCCTCAAGAGCAGTCCTTGAAAGAGCTCTCTCAGTCCCACCTACCTCACAGGGTGTCTGTTATGGGGAGGGAAAGGGAAAGTAGTTTGTAAGCCACTCTGAGTGAAGGGCGGGGTATAAATCCAATCTCCTCCTCCTCATCATCATCATCCTCTTCCTCCTCCTGCTCCTCTTCCTCCTCCTCCTCCTCTTCTCTTCTCTTCTTCTCCTTCTCCGTCTCCTTCTTCTTCTTCTTGATTTCCACTAACTTCTCCCATTGGGAGACAGACTCAACTTGGGCAATGGGCTCTGTGTGTCAGATCTCCAGTTAAAACACTCTCTACAACACTTTTGGCAGTGATGCTTTATTAGAGATATGCTTACTATAGGAACTGGTTCTTTGTCAGGACTAAAGAAAGTGCGCGAAATTCAGAGGTTATAGTAAAACCCAATGCACCCCCACACCCCATGCATACGGCAGCATTCGGCCACTAGCATTTCTGTGACAACCATGACAGATATACAGTGTCTTATCTACTCCAGCCTAGCGAAAGAGTCTCCAAGGCCAAATCCCATGAGAACAGGCTGAGGGGTGCAACTTGAAAAGTAATTATGGCTACTACAGGCAGGCACTCAACCCACACACACTCCTCTCAGGAATTCCCTCCCACCTAAAACATGGCAAGGTGAACAGTGAAGCAGAACAAAGAAGCAAAACGGAAACCTTGACACTGTCGGAAATATGTGCGTTGCAAGATCTAAGATTCAGTCATTATAGGGTTAAACTGTTTACCTTGTGGGCTATTGTTGAGACTGACCTGGAAAGTAAACCTGGCACAGAGCCAATGGGAAGAAAGCCCGGGAAATCTAACTGTGTTTACTAGCAATCATTGGTTAATGTAATCAGGTGATTTCCTTCTAGGGGTCAAGAAGAAAGAGAATCTCCATTGTTGTGTGACCATGTGGTCTGTCTGTTTGTAGCTATAAATATGTGAAGATGTAGTTCTAGGTATCTCTTTTATTTTGTAGGTTTCCTGTGTATCCTTTCCCCTTAGAAATAAAGATTTTTCTCAGAAGGAAATGCCTCCTTTCCAGTGAAGCAAAGATCCATTGCAAACTCTGAATATCTAAGTATTTTGGCCTACTTTTCCCAACAGACGCTGTGTCAGTCAAGAGGTAACCCGTCCAAGGTGACCTTGACCCTGGCCCCGCCTTAGCATATAGAAATATGTGTAAATCAGGGTCCTAGCCTAAAACCCCATCCCTAATAAACAACCCGCTTTTGCAAGAGGTTGAGAACAGGCCTGACACTCCTTCTGTACTAGGATTGCCAACCCTGGGTCGGGAAATCCCTGGAGATTTGAGGGGTGGAGCCTGAGAAACTACGGGTTTGGGGAGGGCCCATTTTCTTCAGGTAGGGATGCCAGCCTCTAGGTGGGACCTGGGGATCTCCCAGAATTACAGCTCATCTCCAGACTACAGAAATCAGTCCCCCTGGAGAAAATGGATGCTTTGGAGGGTGGACTCTATGGCACAATACCCCACTGAGACCCCTGTCCTCTCCAGGCTCTACCTCCAAATCCCCAGGAGTTTCCTAGTGTGGAGCTGGCAACCCTACCCCCCATTTTCCTATCGGTGGCCAGGGAGGACCTGGCAACCCTATCTCCAGGATCACTGTTGCCTGGTGATCAGTTCTAATTCTGGAAGCTCTCCAGATCACATCTGGAGGTTGGCAACCTTACTGTTTACCCACCCATTGCTCAAAAAGTGAGCCTCGCCATGCTAGTGATGGGAAAATTGACCATACTGTTTGTCAAAGAGGAGCAGCTGCCTCCGTATCCCATTTTGTATGTTAATTAGTATTTGTGAGAAGAAATTTTGTTAGGGAAGGGGGGGGAGACCTGAGAAGCACAGAACAATCTGAGATGCACACAGTCATAGATATAAATAAAATATGATTGTTGATCTTTGCTCTCACGCTTCCAATAATTTTTTTCTCCTCCGGTCCAGGGGGAGGGGGGAAGCTTGCATACATGTTGTTGCTGAATTCGAATGAAACAATGCTTGTTGCTGACCTTGGGCATTTTGCAGTGGGGAGATAGCAGTCAATTGAGAAGATGATCACTTTATACCACTTACTCACCCGGGAGGGGAAAGGCTAAAATGGACACCCAAGTCTGGACTATCTTTTAATTTTTTTTATTGATAACATAAAATTACATTACAATTCTAACCCCCCTTCTGGATCTCAAATTCTTTTATTTGCCTCCCCCCGTACAAAACCTTGATTCAGCAACGCACACATGGAGATGGTTTTGGACAATGTAATTATGGATCAGCTTAACTGGCAACAGTTTTGCAAGCTGCCTTTGAATCATTTCTGTCCTCTATCCCCAGAAATATATTAGGGCTGATCTTTAACGTCTCATCTCTGCTGTTTTGACCCGCTCTGAAAAATCACCATTTTAGTTTGCTTCTGATTTGCATGAATCAAGCCCGTGATTCTTTATTTTTGTGCCATTTTCTGTGTCGTTGTTCCAATTTTCTCTGTAAAACATATCCTTTTAAAAATATTATTTATATTTCTATCATTAGTGTTATATAAGGTGAATACCAGCAAGGAATCCCAGGGGTGAGGAAATCCAACCTGACACAGTTCCCTGCTTCTTCACTTCTTGCTCTGCCTCATCAGCTGGTTTCTCCCCCCTCCTTTCTCCCAATCACCCATTTCTCCCCTTCCCAATTTACCAATTTCCTGTTCTCCTTGCCCTACCCCTCCACTTTCAAGTGGCCTTTTCTTCTCTTCCCAACTGATCTTTACCTATTTCGGTTTTATGTTTTCTCAAAGCTTCTAAAATCTATCTATCATCTATCTATCTATCTATCTATCTATCTATCTATCTATCTATCTATCTATCTATCTATCTATCATCTATCATCTATCATCTATCATCTATCTATTCTATCTATCTAATTTATCTATCTAATCTATCTATCTATCATCTATCTATCTAGTACTGTTCATACGGCTATCACCTTAAACATATGATATCTGTGAATGGACAGTCATTGCAGGGCACTTTGAGTACAGCTTAAGCCACTGGTTCTTGTAACTTTTTTTTTTGCAAGCCTGAGGATTATCACATACTTGCAAAAACTATATTCAATCCTGGGTGATTCCCAGGTTGATTGGTTGGTTGGTTTTTGATCTTCGTGGGAAATCCACCCTTTGCTATTAGATATATGATGTATATTTCAGGGCATTGTATGTATCCATTGCATATAAGAACCGTGCAATGTATATACAATCAAAAAGGAATCTACAAAACCAAACGTAAAACGTGGAGAACTGAAAACATAGAACGAAAATATAAATGAATATCAGAAGAAATGAAACTGGGAGCATTCATTCATCCTTAAAGTACACACACTTTGAATCTGAGCACAAAGCAAGGGACAGAGAGAAAATCCTACTAGGAACAGCTTGCCTTTAAATTTGCAAACAGTTAGAAGAAGCTGAAGCTGGGGTTAAAATTCTCTGATCCGCATGCATCTGCTGTTCAAAAGTTGCTCTGCAACCTGGACTTTGATCAATGAGATACCAGTCGCTGGAGCAAACGGAACATCTATTGTGGCCAAAGAAAAAGAACTTTTATATAAATGCGTAAAGCCAAGAAATGTACTGGGTAGGCAATTGGTGAAGTCAAAAGGATCGTCTCTAAGTGCCGCTTTTTCATCCATTTCAGAACTGTTGTGCATTTATGGCGACATATGAAATGGTGTAGGGGACATTAAAGATTTTCAGACAGTACACCTGAATTATAGCTTTCGGGAGCCGACTTTTCAGCAGAAAGCAAAGACCTATTGAATCGATCAGCTTTATCAGCATCTGAAAACTAACCAAGGCTTATCTCTCTTCCATATTCTAGAGAATATGCTGGAAAAAATAATTGTTTCACTGGTGTTTTTCACTTTCTAGAATTGCCCTTCTCCTAGAAATGGAGAAGAGCCTTCTCTTCCTGCTCAGGAAATTTCATTTTCTGTACCTTAACTCATTGCTGCTTCCCAAGTAGACCATTAACTTCCAGCAGCGGAAGAAGGGGAAAACTTTTGCCTTCCATTTTGCAAACCTTGATGGCACCACTGGAAAACCTTTAATTTAACAAGAGTCATGGAAGAGTTGAAATCCTGCTCTCCATCAAGAATATCTTTCAGGGATCCAGTAAATGGTCTGAGCATAGGAACCTGATTTGTAATTTTCAATGAGACTCCACTGGACACAGTTCATGGAAAGGTAGAATGTTCATAATGGTACATGAGAACGTAAGAAGAGCCCTAGTGGATCAGACCAATAGTCCATCTAGTCCAGCATCCTGTCTCACGCAGTGGCAAACCAGTTCCTCTGGATGACCAACAACAGGGCATAGAGGCTGAGACCTTCCTCTGATATTGCCTCTTGGCTATGGGATTCACAGGATTAGTGTCTCTGAATGTGGAGGTCCCACTCAGTAACCATGGCTAGTAGCCATTGACAGACATCCTCCATGAATCTGTTTATTCCTGTGGCCATCACTACATTCTATAAATATATGTTTCGAAAGGAATCTTCTCCCATATTAGGATTCTCATGTTTGTTCTGATTTTGTACTGGATGTGGCTGTTTGAAAAAACAGTAAATCATCTTGATTATGCCAAGATAACGGCAGAATATAAAATAAATTATTTGGGCATCCCTTGAAATTCTTTGAATGTTTCAACTAAGGAAGATGAACTGAAAATAAATGAGACCACTTGAGAAAATATTCCCAGTTTTATCAAAACTCTTCTGGCTTCCCTTGAAGTTGCTCGGATGGTGGAGCTGACATGGGACCTCCAACAGCTTTTTGAAATTTGCTGTAGCTGCATGCTGAGGATAGCTTCCTCAGGTGGATGCTGCCCCCCGCCCCATGAAATGAACCCATCATTTTATTAAAACTCTTGGATGTTTTCAAAACTACCCTGATGTTTACCTCAAGGAGAATGACTCAAACATTCTGTACCTTTCAGTGTAAGAGAGGAGGAGATTGAATTTATACCCCACCCTTCACTCAGAGTCTCAGA
>NW_015171526.1:770265-785075 GCF_001447785.1 Gekko japonicus | reverse complement strand
TGCTCTTTCAAGAACAGCTCTGACAGAACTATGGTTTGCCCAAGGTCATCCAGCAGCTGCAAGTGAAGGAGTGGGGAATCAAACCTGGTCCTCCCAGATTAGAGTCCGCACACTTAACCACTACACCGAACTGGCTTTGCATGCAGAAGATTCCATGTTCAATCCCCAGCATCTCCAATTAAAAAGATCAGGTAGTAGGGGATGTAAAAGACCTCATCTTGAGACCCTGGAGAGCTGCTGCCTGTCTGAATAGGCAGTACTGACCTTGATGGACTGATGGTTTGATGAGGCAGTCTCATGTGTGCGTGTGTGTAAACTCTCCTTAAGTCACTGGTTTTAGGGCTCATGAGCCCTAAAGGCAAACAGGTAGGTGAGGAAACTGATGAGAAATGTGAAGACTCCTTGGAACTACCTGTGTGCCTGCTCCAGGTGGGTGGGCCGTCACTAGAAAACTGTGATGAGGTGCTTCTCCAGGCATATTTAGGGGGTACAAGCTTGCTACAAAGGGATAATAAGGGTGGGGAGCAGTGTTCCCTCTAAGCTGAGTTAGTGTGAGCCAGCTCACAGTTTTTTAGCCTGCAGCTCACACACTTTTGTCTCAGCTCAGGAAGGATGGGGCTCCAGAGCAAACTAATTTATGCAGGAGCCAAATCGCTCACTCACAACTTTAATGCCAGTAGCTCACAAAGTAGGAATTTTGCTCACAAGACTCCACAGCTTAGAGGGAGCATTGGTGGGGAGTGGGATAGGACGCCTACTAGCCTTCACTGGTTGATTGCACTACCATATTCCCCAGTATTCCCCACATTTCCCAAAGGGCAACTGGGCAAGATTCAGAATCATCCAGGGGAGTCCTCAGACTCCTGTGCTTCGTCCACTCCACTCCCTTCTTCCTTCTCTTCTGTACTGCTAGGAAATTAATTCACACTATAGTTTGCGGCCTGGATTACAAATTAAGATTTGTTCCCTTCCCTCCAAACCACGATTCCAAATCAGGATTATTTGTGATGGAGACAAAACATTTACCATACGCGGAAGCATATCACTTCCTAACTGCATGCAGCAGCAGAGCACATCGGCCCAAAGATTCCCGGGGCTCATTCCCATAATGTCCACTTGGATGAAACACGTCTCTCTGGTTTCCTGCTGTTACCCTTTCACCAAGCCCAGGCATCTCTGTAAATTTGGGGCTGATCATTGATCAGAAACATAATAAAGAGATTGTTTAAAAACCCTGTTTTTTCTAAAGATTGGGATTTTTATGTACTTATAATAAATACTTGCTTTAAACAAATAATAACTTCCTTAAAATACCCTTTAACTGCCTTGCAGCGCCCTGGTAGGCATGCAGTTGCAGTAGCTGAAGGGGAATCTTTTTTTCTCAGCATCCTTTCATTATGATAATGGTGATCTTGGAAAAGACATCCTGGGCTAGGGAGAACTTGGTGAGGTTGGGGAACCTGGAGTTGTAAGAATTTGTGGGTGGGGGTCACCAAGGGTAGCCAACCTCTAGCTGGGGCCTGGAGGCCTCTCAGAATTACAACTGATCTTCAGACTACAGAGATCAGTTGCCCTGGAGAAAATGGAAGCCTCGTTGGGTGGGCTGTATGGCCTCATACCCTGCTAAGAATCCCACCCTCCCTGACTTCTGGTTTAAGCGTTTCGCCGCTCGGACGCGTCTCGTCTCGCTTAGATGGAGACGTGCCAAGACCCGGCTGACGAGAGGGGTTCGAGTTTGTCCCGGACCCCCCCCCCAGGTCTCTGTAGGAGACCCTCAGCCTGGGGAGCTGACAAGAGCCTCTTCCAAGGGGATGCCCAAGGAATTGAGGCTCACCTTCTTCCCCGATAGGTACCATCGCCGCGGAGCAAGCATGGTGCCCAGAGACGACTGTCGGAGCAAGCGATCATGACCAAACTTCTAAAAAGACTTCCAAAAGATCTCCAAGGCTACAAACTGTGAGTTAAGCAAAGCTCAGGTGAAAAATAAGCAAATGGAGCCTTGGTAGTAATTTTTATTTATTTATTTATTTATTTACATGAGACTTATATACCGCTCATAACCCCTAATGGGTCTCAGAGCGGTTTACAGACTTTACTACTATACAGTAGTGATTGAACCTACCTAGGGCCACATTTCACAAGGGGAGGGACTTCCCTATCGACACCCTGTTGGCAGCGCTTCTTTTCTTCTCCCGGCGGGCTCCGAGTGTTGTTGTTATTCCTGGCCTCTTTCTGGCTGCCCGGCGACCTTCTCCTGGAGGCTTGGTGTTTTGCGTGCACACGTTATTTCCGGCTGCAGCTTCTGGCTCACGTCCTTCCGGCTCCAGCCGTGCTGCGCCATCCTGTCTGCTTCGCCTGCGTCCTGCGTTCGCTCCGCCTTCCGTCAGGTCTGGTCATCCGGAATTCAGCCGTCATTGTTGTTTCGCCACCACCGTCTTCACCTCCGTTGCTGCTGCCAACACTCCTGGCACGGAACCAGGAGGTGGGTGCCCCCTGCCACCTAGGGCAGGTACCTATTTATCTACTCGTTTGTTTATTTATCTTTCGAACTGCTGGGTTGGCGGGAGCTGGGACGGGGGACAGGGGACGGGAGCTCTCTCCGGCCGCGGTGGGGAATCGAACAGCCTTTGAGGCTGTTAGCTACAGATGTTACAGGCAGGCGTTGTATTACCTGCGCCACCGCCTAAGCGCCTAAGTTTGAAGCACGGGGGGAGGAGATTTCAAGCCCCCCCCACATGAGTAAACTGTAAAAATGGTTTTAAAGCAAAAAGAAAGAGACTTTGCTTAACTTCTAAATTGCTTGGTTTGGCTCAAACGCAAAAGCTGCAAAAATATACGAAGCGGAATTAAAACGCATAACTTTTGCTTTGTTTTGGAAAACTTACTTCTTGTTGATATTATGGCTGGGAGAGGAGAGCGCCGGAGAAAAAAGTGGTGACCGGAAATAACATACCAACGACTCCCTCCCAGGACCAAGAAGCATCTACAGACTTCTCTTCGTTGTTAGCAAATGCACTGCGCCCTCTAATGGATCAGATGACTACTCTCAACACCAAACTAGATAATGTGCAAAAACAATTAAAGCAGATGGACAAGAGAACCACAGCAACTGAGAAAATGTTGAAAAAGATGGAAAAACAGACTGAGAGTATTAATAAAAGAGTGGATAAAGCAGAGAAGGAGAGATCCTTGGATAAAACCCAACTAATACAGCTCCAGCTGGAAAGATCCATATATGCTCTATGTTTCCATGGAATACCTGAGGATAAGAATGAAGACTTAAAGAAACTCTTGGCAGTTGCCTTGGCCCCACTAATGGATTATAAACAAGATGACTTAATTAAGGAAATGGGTACAGGACTTATCCAGATTTTATAAAGAAAAATAAACTTCCAGGGGAAACTTAAAATTCATAAAATGATCAACCAGAGAACTGGTGCTAAAGTCAACAATGGGGAAATCCTTAAAAATCAAGAATGAAGAGATAAAATTTTTGAAAGACATCCCATTTGAAGTAAGAAAATGGAGGAAACTATACAGGATGCTTACTCTCTCCCTGCAAAAAAAGGGAACACCGTACAGATGGCTATTCCCAGGAGGGTTGAGTTTTAATTACCAGGATAAAAAATATAAAATTTACTCTGTTCCAAAAGCAGAAAGATTTATGGATCAAATGTTTAATGTAAAAAAGAAGCAGAAGGAAAAGAATTTAAAACCGGATGTGGAGGATGAAGAAGAAGAGGAGGAGTCCTACTCACAGGACTCAACAAGCCAAACTTCCTCGTCATCAGAATCATCTGAATCGGAGAAAGGAGAGTCTGCTCCCAAACTGCAGAAAATGAAGAAATCTAAGAAGAGAAGACTCTGAAACTAAAGCATGAGTGCTAAGGGCAGTAATTGTGCCAAGCAAATAACTTTATATTTTTATAATTGAACTAATCTCTATATAACCTGTACTAATAGGTTTTAAAAATCTATTCTTTTAGCTTTTCAGATCGTGATTTGTATTAGTCTTTACCCTATCCCCATATCCAGTAGGAGATTTAGAGCAGGGTGGTAGTTTCCCTCCCCTACCCAGTAGACTATATGTATCTAGATTTCCCTGACCCATTTCCCATAGTAATAGTGATAGGGCATTAGTATTATTTTCCCCATTCCATATTTGTAGAGTGTAGTGTGTAGAAAATGCAAAAATAAAAAATTCCCCTTTGGGGGGTCAAAAAAAGGGGGGGAGGATCCCACCCTCCCAGGTTCTACCCTCAAATGTCCAGGAATTTCTCAGCCTGGAGTTGGCAACTCTAGTTGCCAATCTCAGAGATATCCCTGTGCTAAAAAGAAATCCTCATTCTCTGAGTGGGTGTCGTGCCTTCAGATAGAAAGTGTACTTTTTAAAAAGTTGTGAGGAGGTACTTTTGTGAGGAGTGTACTTTTTAAAAAGTTGTGCTTCTACTGGGAAGCTTTCAGGCCTCACCTCAACGACACTCCTGGAGAGAGACAAGCTGAAGGTCTGTGATGGGACAGTGGGTGAGACTGGGTGCCTAAGGAAAACGAGGCATGCTTGTTTCCTAAATTAGATCCCCCCCTCTTTGTCCAAGGAGTTCAAGGTAACATACAGTGGTTCCTCCCCCATTTTATCCTCAGAACACCCCCACTGAAGTGCATCAGGGCGAGAGGGGTTATCTAGACCAAGATCATCCAGTGAGCTTCATGGGGACGATTGATCCTTCAGGGGGGATGAGAGTGGAGAAATTCCTTTCCTGCTTCAAAGGAGTTGATTTTCCTGTAAGGGCCACGGTAGCATCTCACAGTGAGAGATGAGATCAAATTCTGAACTTTCTTCCTTTGAAATCCCTCATTTCAATATAATTTCTCCACTGTGAGGAACAAGCCGATTGACCTTTGTTTCTGTGTCAGCTTCTCTTTCCTTGTGCTGGATTTGTCCTTGTACAGATAACAGGTTTCCCAATGTTATATTTGCATCCATTATCTATGAGTGGTATATTAGATATAACAGGCATATAATGGGTATAAAGGTAAAGGATCCCTTGCTCGAAAGCCAGTCGAATCCGACTCTAGGGTTGCGGTGCTCATCTCCGTTTCAAAGCCGAAGAGCCAGCACTGTCCGAAGACATTTCCGTGGTCATGTGGCCGGCATGACTAAACACCAAGGCACACCGAACACTGAAGTGATACCTATTTATCTACTTGCAATTTCTTGCTTTTGAACTGCTAGGTTGGCAGGAGCTGGAACTAGAGACAGGAGCTCACTCCGTCATGCGGCACACTCGGGTCTCGAACTGCTGAACTACCGACCTTCCACAGCCTGCAGTTCAGCGTCTCAACCACTTGAGCCACCGCTGCTCCTACAATGGGTATACAATGGTGTAAAAGAAGTGAAAGAATAAAGAATGACTGTAAAAAATTGAAAGCAATGATATTGACAAGCAAAAAAGGAACAAAAGTCCACAGTTCCTTATCCCTACCCTACAGTCCCTTGTCAAAGACCCCGGAAACAAAACCACTCTCCGAATGATCTCCAAGAACTCCCAAGCTCCAAATTCTGGAATCATCGGGAGGCAGACTAGGGGAAATGCCTGGAGTATCCCACCAGCCAGCTTGGCCTGTCATTTGCTAAGCCTTTCAAACTGGCAAGAACTCTGTTTTCTGAGCCAGACAGTCTGCCAGAATGGAGAACTGCAGCTCAGGAAAGCAAAGGAGGAAGGGGATTTAAAGCAAGACCAAAGAAAAGCAACCCAGTGAAAGTGTTACCCAATGGCTTCTGTCCTCTCTTCGCTTCAAATGGAATCCATGAAGCCACGCAAGCCGGGGGGGGGGATGACAGAACCAAGCTACCCCTCCCCCACGTTATTGATTAAGAAACATTACTAGAAGAGGATCTGAGATTCTGTAACCATCAGGGACAGATGCAGGCAGTGGGGGTAATGGTCTCATTAGCAGCAGCAAAACTCAGTATTTATCAACGGCACACGTCAGTTGCTTGCCAAAAGCCCCTGCTTCTTTCTTCAGATTCTTTGACCAGCCTTTGTAGCTTCCAGTGGAACCCCCTCCACCTCTGTCATACACACACACTTCTCCACAATGAACATAGAATTTAGATGTGATGGTACATGCACAATACGTGAGGTGTACTACAATGGAAAGCCAATGTGGTGTTTGACTAGGACTCGGAAGACATGGGTTCACATCCCCACTCAGTCATGAAGCTCACCTAGTGAGCTTGGGCCAGTTAATATCAGACTAACCGAGCTCACGGGGCTGTTTTGAGGATAAATTGGAGGATGGAGGGGGGGAGGGGGACAGGGGCGCTTTCACACACACAAAATAACACACTTTCAATCCACTTTTAATGCACTTTGCAACTGGATTTTACTTTGTGAAATTGCAAAATCCACTTGTGAGAGGTCACCGAAGTGGATTGAAATGGCATTATTTAGTGTGTGTGTGAAAGCACCTATTAGGGAATTTTGCACCTAATCAGTTGGCTGGGTGTGAGTCTTGCTGAAGCCTTGGTATCATGGCGGATTCATCGTCATGGAAATTAGTAGGTCCCACTCTGAAAAGTTCCAGGGAAGAACTGAATGGATCTGTCTCATCCTGCTCAGACTTTGGATTTAACTGCAGAAATCTGAAATAGATCTATGTCTCCTTGAGGTCATCAGAGTTGGAGAAAGGGTGGGATAAAAATGGGACAGATAGGTCGATAGCATAGGTAGTGAAGCTTAATTTACTGGCTTAATGCAGCTTCGCATACGTATTCTTCACTGGGTGACAGTAGCAGTAGCATTTGTTCCAAACATCTGGCTTGTCAGTTGTGGCATCTCAGCGTTGCCAACTGCACACTTCTGGTGGAGGGATGCCCACTGGGACTCCCCATCCTTCCATTGGTGCTCAGTGGTGGGCTGTGAGGGAAATGAGGAGGAACAGTATCATGTGATGTCATGATATAACTGTCATTTCATGCTGAAAAATCAAAAGTGATGCCACTGCATCACGTGACACTCTAGGAATCCTCCTGATCTATGTGGTAAAAATGGCAGTGAATGGAGGGGGATTCCTAGAATGTTGAAGTGCATGTGCACACTGGTAGCTCCGAGAGAGGGACAGGATGCAATTGAATAACAGGAATTGAAATTAATAGTAAGCATGATCCAATTATGGAATGAATATTAGATACCATCCTGTTTTAAACAGGAATAAAAGGGTATGGGATACTATACAGAAAAAAAAAATCCAGAACAAATTGGGACAATCTACTGCTCCCTATTAGCTATACCACAGAGACAAAACATCTCTGGTTGGTTGGTCAGCTGATGGGATTCCCCACCTCTCAATTTTCGTTTTGAGAAATGTCACTCTAACTCCTGCAGCTCTGCCAGAAGAGTATTTTGCATTTCCTAATTTTTCAAAAGCTCAACAAGTAGAGAAAACATTTGGGCCATCTGCATATTTGGGGGGCTTCCAGCTTCCCGGAACCAGGAGGAAAAAAAAGCAAAAGAAATCTTACTGAATGTTCAAATCTGTTAATTGCACTTTATTTAACTGACATTTCTGCAAGCATGCCAAGGAAGCCAGGCTGTGTGTGTAAAGACAGGTGAGAAGGTTTAGTATTAATTTAGGTTTCTAAGGGCCCGCTTTTCACGTTCGTTCAAACCAGCAGCGTCCCAGGAGTAAAGCCCCCCGAGGCTGCCAGCTTTCTGCCTGTGTCAACAAAAAGCAGAATCCCTCCCGCAATCTGTGCCTTTGCAGTTTACAATTGAATCTGCCGTTTGCATTATTCTAGTAGAAATAATAGACTTACACCTGTGCTATGCTTAGCTCCAAACCTGTTTGGGTAACAGTGACATTCTCCCCTGCCCTCCCAAAAAGTATTATATTTTAACACCATCATGATAGCCTTGGGAAGGAATACGAGCACACGCATAAGTGGAAGAAGTGAAACAATCTAATTTTGTGGAGGGTCCCCCCCCCCATATCAAGTTTGCCCTTTGTTCGATCAGGGAAATGAACTGCCATGGTTATTTGTTGCGTCCTTTTCCAGATGCAGGTAGTGATTACAGCTGACCCTGTTCAACTCCATCATAGGCTGGCCATGGGTCAATATTCCTGCTCTGAAACCAGTTATGTTAAAAAATACAACTTCCCCAAGAAGAACTAAGAACAGGGGGGGGGGAGGGAGAATGTGAGAGGGAGAAATCTTTGGAGAAAACACACTAGTACCTTCAGCAGGTCCGTAGCCAGGATTTTGTAATTTGGGGGGCCTTTAAAAAAGTTGGGAGGGCACTGGCATCACAAAAATAAATTTAAAATAAATTTTAAAAAAAACAACTCACGATCACCAGTTTGAGCAGTCAGGAGCACTTGGAGCAGGCAGCCGCTCATCCATGGAGGCTTCCCATGTGGTGGATGGAGGGAACATGCGTGCCAAGCTCCAGCAGGATGAGGGGCTCTGGTAGTAACAGGGCTTGCGAGGGGATGGGCGAGTGAGCGCCGAGCACCGTGGAGCTGGCCTCTGCCAAGTGCACTGGCTGGGCACTGGAAGAGGCAGAAGAGGAGGAGGAAGAGGCGCCCCAGCCCAAATCCTACCACGCAACTGCCCTGGCCCCGCCAAAACTTTCTGAGCTGCCCTGGGCAGGGCAGGGGGGATGCTGGTTGAAGTCTGCTAGCCCCACCTTGCCTCCTGAGTCCTGGACCACCCGCCTGGCTGCCTCATGCCACTTCCTACGGCAGCCATGCTCAGGAAGGGGCGATGGCAGGAAGGGGCAGCGACAGGGGAAAGAAAACACACACAAGACTCTTGACACTTTTGTGGCGGAAGGCCTTCTGGGCTGCTGCAGGGCTCTGGATTTCCCCCATCCCTCTCCTCCAAGCTGAAACACAGCATTTCTCAATTCTAGGGGAAGCTCTTGCCATGTGGCTGGAGAGAATGCGCCAGGGCTGCACCAGGGAAACTGACCAGCCTCTTGAGGAAGGGACAGTGGTGGCAGCAGTGGGGAAACAAGCCATGCTTCCGGAAGAGGCAGCTGTGTTGGCAGTGGGCCTGGGCTAGATGGAAGTCAGGGGGCCTTGGTAGGAAGTCGGGGTGCCGGGCCCCCAAAACGCCACAATATAGCTATGGGCCTGACCTTCAGACTCATCACCAGGTTATTACTAAGACTGCCAGACTCCAGGTGGCTTCTGAAGATCTCTTGAACTTACAGCTGAACTCCAGATTCCAGGGAACAGTTCCACTGGATGAAACGGCTGCTTTGGAGGGTGGGCTCTATGGCATTATACCCTGCTGAAGTTCCTCCCCTCCTTAAACCCTGCTCTTCCATAGGCTCCACCCTTAGATCTCCAGGGATTTCTGAAACCAGCATTAGCAGCCCTATATATGACTAACAAATCCATCTCATAAATTGATTAAAAAACAGTTATGTCTCTCCTGATATTAACAGAAAGGACTAGAATGTGAAAGCCAATTTGGTACAGTGGTTAGAGTGTTGGGCTGGGCATCAGGAAACCTGGATTCAGATCCCCACTCTCTCATGTAAGTTCTTGTATGAGCTTGGGCCCATCACTCTCCTAGTCTAAGCAATGACAAAGGGCTGTTAGGTGGGTCAAAACAGGATAAGGATTCTTGCTGTTCTGAGCACTTTGGAAGGAAGGGTGGAAAGTCGCGCCCTTGATAGATCAAGGGATGGTTTGTTCTCATCCATGTTGTGAAGAGCAAGGCATAGCCTTGCCTTGCTTAAGGCTGCTGTGGGAGATCTCATCCTTGCTGGTTTGAGCTAAAGATCCTGGTTTCCATTTTGCTCTTTGGTTCCCCCCACGACAGCCCTTTAACAGCCCTTTTTTCCTGTTAGGAAAAAAAAAAGATTTAAAAGGGGGGGTGTTGTTTTGGGGATGCTTGAGAGTTCTGACAGTAGCCTAGCGTGGATCTTGTTTTGGGGATGCCTGAGAGTTCTGAAAACTCATGGCTGGATCTACAAGAACGCTCTGTCAAAATCATCCAAAGTTTCTATGGAGTCCAGCTGAACTTCTAATTAGTTCTCCTACTCAGGCATCATCAAGCAAGATCTGTCTGGGAACAGAAGAGGAGGTTATGTAGTTTCATTAGAACAGAGGTGGTTCCATACTTCTCTGAAGCATAAAGTGCAAACAAGATCTCTTAAGGGAATAGCCATCATAAGATTCTTTCTAAACTCTACACCCACGTATGACTTTTGAACAGGAACCAAGGAAGAATCGGAACCCAAGCCAATTGCTGAAACATTTAATGTCTGTTTTGACTTCTGAGAATGTTTGCCCCCGTAACAGCGATTTCCTGTTTACAGTTCCTCTAATCTGTACAAAATTACTTTCTCATGCAAAAAAACTAGATTTAAAGAGGAGGGTTCCCCCCGAGGTTCAGAATGAAGAGGGTGGGAACTTCCTGAATGTGTGTCTTGGGAAAGACAAGGCGGACAAATGCTGAAGACATTAGCAGTTGGTTCCAGATAATTGAAACAGACAGTGGGTAGATTTGTCATCCTTTGGAACTATAAAACAAGAAGGGTTATTATTTCCTTACATTTATATCCCACCCTATGGCTAAAAAGGACCCATGGGATGGCTCAAAGTAAAATCAGTGCAATATCAAATAACACATCAAATGGGTTATAGAGCATCATGGCTGAAAGACCGACTGTGCAACCCTGTGCAAAAGTTCTGCTGTATAAATCCTTGGAATAATCCTACAGAGGATTGCACTGTCAGCTGCCAATGAGGCAGTCCCAGGTTTGAAGGTTACTTTTCACATACTCCCAGAGTGTATCCTAAGGAGATATATATATATTGCCTTAAGCAACAGCTGACATGGCAACCCCTTAGGGTGTAGACATCCAGAGATGGTTTGCCATTGCCTGTCTCTGCATGGTGATGCTTGATGGTCTCCCATCCAAATACTAACCAGGTCCAACCCTGCTTAGCTTCCAAGATACGATGAGATCAGGCTAGCCTGGCCTATCCAGGTTGGGGCAAGGAAAATATAGACCTGTGCAAAGCAAACTTGGTGAATTTTAGAAGAGCTGCTTTGTATACCCTACTTGTCTCTACGCTAAAGAGTCTCAAAGCAACCTACAATCACCTTTCCTTTCTTTCCCCCAGAACAGACACCTTCTGAGGTAGGTGGGGCTGAGAGACAATTGGGACTGGCCCAAGGTCACCCAGCAGGCTTCATGTGGAGGAGTGGGGAATCAAGCCCAGTTATCTAGATTAGAGTCCACCGCTCTTAACCACTACACCAGAGTGAAGGGTTTGTGCATGTCAAGGATGCATTACCCACTTGTACGCACAGTGAACTTGGTTACAACTCTGCGGCAACCTCCGCATATTTTATAAGGGTAAGTTTAGTATTATTTTCACCATTGACTTCAATAGACTTAGAAGGGTGTAGCTCAGAATATTTATTTATTCTTTAAATTTATGAGTTGCCCAATCCTTGAGTATTCAGGGCTCTGGCCAATGTACAACAGAAGTTAAAAAAACACACATCAACATAACACTGTTAACATTAATAAATCAGTCATTCCTATATTATTAAATAATCTCCTGATGGCATCACTGATTTGGTCTTAAACACACTCCCGACCATGTTGCCATCTCGTGGGCGGGGTGAGGAGAAGGCCAAAGTGAAAAGATGAAAGAAAAGAGCCAGCCATGATGGAAACCGTCGCTGTCCTCAACCAAAAGCCTGGCGGAAACATCTCTGCCTTACTGGCTCTGTGGAATTGCATTAAGTCCTGCAGGCCCCTAGTAGTGTTTGGCAAAGAGTTCCACCAGGTCGGAGCCAGGACCGTAAAGGTCTTAAAGGTCAAGGACTTAAAGGTCAACACCAAAACCTTGAACCTAACTCAGTACTCCACTGGAAGCCAGCATAGCTGGCATAGCACAGGTTCTATATATGCCGCCCATGGCATTCCTATCAGGACCTGTGCCACTGCATTCTGGATCAGTTGGAGCTTCTGGGTCAGTCTCAAGGGCAGGCCAGCATACAGTGAGTTACAGTAGCCTAGCGTGGAGGTGACCATTGCATGCATTACAATGGCTAGGTCAGGGGCTAATTGCTATGATTGGCACCAGTGGAGAAATGCCAGCCTACCAATATTTGTGACCTGGGCCTCCATAATTAAGGAGACATCCAGGATCACATCCAAACTCTTGACGGATTGTGCAGATGTTAATGGTGCCCCATCAAGAGTAGGAAGTCTTTGCCACAATCCAGAGGCTCCCTCCCCCAGCCACAGAACCTCCGTCTTTGTTGGTTCAGTCTAAGCCTATTCTTTTTTTAACCATCCCACCATGGCCTCCAAACCCATGGCCAAATTATTTGGGTCAGTATCTGGGTGGCTGTCCAGTAGCAGATATAGCTGGGTGTCATCAGCATACTAAAGACACCCCAGCCTGAAGCTCCACACCAGCTGGTGAGGGGGCACATAAAGATGTTAAATAAGATCAGGGAGAGGACTGTCCCCTGTGGAACCCCATATATTAAGGGGTACCTAATTGACACACTCTCTGCAAGTGCCACCCTCTGTCCCCGACCAAGGAGAAATGAGGAAAGCCATTGCAGGCCTACCCCGCGAACTTCCACGTCAGCAGCGGTGGCTCAAAAGCTCATAATCGACTATGTCGAATGCTGCTGTGAGATCAAGCAGCAGCAGCGCTGGCCTGCCACGATCCAGCTATCTGCAGAGATTGTCCACAAGGCTTACTTCTTTTCTCCCTTAGATATACTAAATTAGTGTCATTTACTTTCTTTTGAAATTTGTTTGTATCTTTGTCAGCGGGTTTGATTCTGTGCATCTTGCTGTTGGTTTTGTAGATTCATTGGTCCTGTGTATGTGTATTGTTTTTATTTATTTATTTTATTTTTCACATTTATATCCCGCTCTCCCCAGTGGGCTCATGCACATCATTTATAGGTGGAACATATGTGTAATCCTGATTTACTGAATTACCAACACCACTAAGAGAATGCATACATTTTATGGGGGGAAATTCAGTGCAAGGCAACAGAAAAGGGTGTGAAAATAAAGAATCACAGGTTTGACTCACACGTGGGAGAAGCAACATCCAAACAGACATTTGTGAATGAAATGCTACAGGTGAGAAATTTGAAATCAGTGTGACTCCCCCCTTGCATCCTTTTGCATTGCTAAATGTTCTTCACTTGCTGCCTTCATTTCTCCTGCAGTAGCTTTTGTCACGTTGACTTAAAGTTATTTTTAGTTAAAGATAAACTAACCCCCCGCTCACATAATTGTCCTGTAATATATTACCCAGAATTCAACATCAAGCTAATCAGCTGCAGCATGTGAAATGGCAACGTGTGCTCCTTCTATATATATTGATATGTATTAGAAATCAAGATGCACTAGTCCCTCTCCCCAAAAAATATCTTTAAAAGGAGTAGGGTGGGCTTCTTAGCGGTGGAGTAAAGAACTTATTTCTAGAAACTCATTTTTAGGAAGAATGTCGTAAGACATTACAGAGACAGTACACCGGAATGGGTACCAAAAATCAGGATTGTCCCTAGTCAATAGAGATCAGTGGCGCATGTGCTACCCATGGGGCTGGTTCAAACATTGCAGTAAAAAAGTGCCAAAGTTATACTGTCCTTATTTGACCTGAGTCCTTGTTTCCAGCAGCTGTATTTGTAAACAGCTGTCAAGTCACATGACACCATGTGAAATTGCATTTTTTTAAACACTTGATCACAGGGAAAATGTACAAAGAGCCTTGCTGGAACAGCACAGAGGTGCATTTAGCCTACCACATTGTTTCCTACCGTGGTGTGGCAGACGCATCCAGGAAGCCCACTGACACAGCATGAAGGCAAGAGCAGCAGCTAGTATGCCAAGATATACTGCCTGAGACCATACACTGCCCTTGACCTAGTTAGCTGTCACACCTAATATACCTGGCCTCCCTGAACTGGTTTCATCCTTTTTTATAATCATCTATACTAGTGAGTGTAATCATGCTTTGTGGCACTGAATTCCAGAAGTTAACCTCAGATTAGAATGGCGTTTGGAGTTGTCTTCCCAGGTTGCCTCTGGCTGCACTGAACTTGCTGACACCTGGCTGAGCTATGAGACAACACTCCCAGATGGGAGGCTGACCAGATCTGACACAGCAGCAGAAGCCAATAAAAGCATCCCAGTTGGAAGGCCACCAGGGCCTTCTCCAAGGCTGCAGATCTAGGAAAAGGCCCTAAACAGGCACAGTGATCTCACAGGAGGGCTTGAACACACATGAAAACACGGGAAGCTGCCTTATACTGAGCCAGACCATCGGCCCATCAAGATTGGCAGCAGCTCTCCAGGGTCTCAGGAGGGAGGAGGTCTTTCACATCACCTACTGCCTGGTCCTTTTTAACTGGAGGTTCTGGGGGTTGAACCTGGGACCTTCAGTATACAAAGCAGATTCTCTACCACTGAGCCACAGGCCCTCCCATTTCTGGACTTCTCAGAGTGATTTAAATGCTGGCAGCCATAGGCCAAAGAGTTATAGTCCCAGGCTTCCTCCTCAGCTGAAGGCAAGGAACTGAGAGAGAGAGAGAGAGAGAGAGAGAGACAGACAGACAGACAGACAACAGACAGACAGACAGACAGACAGAGAAGATCCATGAGGGGGACTGAACTTCCTTCTCTCCCTGTCTGAGACTATCAGAGGTACCAATATGAATATCCACATCCCCACAGAAGTACGTAAAAGGTATTTCCTTTTTTTAAATATATGTGTGTGTGTGTGTGTGTGTGTGTGTGTAT
>NW_015171526.1:759896-769844 GCF_001447785.1 Gekko japonicus | reverse complement strand
AAGAAGAAGAAGAATTATTTATTTATTATTTATTTATTTTAGGTATTTTTACCCCGCCCTCCCCGCAAGCGGGCTCAGGGCGGCTTACAAGGGGATAAACCCATTCATAAAACAATAAAATCCAATAAAATCACAGTTCACAATCAATAATATCCTATGAAGAAGAAGAAGAAGAAGAAGAAGAAGAAGAAGAAGAAGAAGAAGAAGAAGGAGAAGGAGAAGGAGAAGGAGAAGGAGAAGAAGAAGAAGAAGAAGAAGAAGAAGAAGAAGAAGAAGAAGAAGAAGAAGAAGAAGAAGAAGAAGAAGAAGAAGAAGAAGAAGAAGAAGAAGAAGAAGAAGAGGAGATTGGATTTATACCCCGTCCTTCACTCAGAGTATCAGGGCGGTTTACAAACCCCTTTCCATTCTCCTCCCCACAACAGACACCCTGTGAGGTACGTGGGGCTGAGAGAGCTCTTTCAAGGACTGTCCTTGAGAGAATAGCTCTGTCAGAACTATGGCTTACTCAAGGTCATCCAGCAGCTGCAAGTGGAGGAGTGGGGAATCAAACCAGGTTCTCCCAGATTACGCACTTTATCACTGCACCAAACTGGCTCTCATTGTAGACAAAATCAAAGAAGCAGCGTTGTTGGACTAAAACTAGAGGCATGTGAGTGCAGATTTCCACTCCGCTGTGAAAGCTCATGTGGTGAGCTTGGGATGGTTACTAAAATACCTCATACGACAGTTATGAGGATAAATGGGGAGGGGGGATATTCAAGGCACCTAGAGCTCTTAGAAGGACACTAATCAATAAAGAGGGTTCTTTTCCAGACTGCACGGGATGCCAACCTTAAGGTGGGGCCTGGAGATCTCCTGGAATGACAACTGATCTCCATATTACAGTGATCAGTTCCTCCAAAGAAAAGGGCAGCTTTGGAGGGTGGACTGTGCTATTATATGCTGCTGAGGTCTCTCCTCTCCCCAAATGCTACTTTCTCCAGTCTCTAACCCCAAATATCCAGGAATTTCCCAACCTGGAGTTGGCAATCCTATCACCCAAGGAGATTAACAGCTCAGTGAGTATTTGAACCCAGATCTTAATCCAGCACCCTAACCGTTTCATGATACTGGCTCCCACGTTGCTGCAAAATTGTTGTAGAACTGCCAGGGTTGGCATCAAGGGCTGGCAAGTTGCATCAGTCTGCTACTGAGGCTTGGCAGAAGGCTGACTCCTGATCCTAGACCCTTGACCTACCTGCTTCCACCGAAAATGGGACAGACCTCACAAAGGCCACTGGAGCAATCTCCCACTTCATGTCAGGAGAAGGGCCAGGAGAGAGCAGAGCAGAATCCTTATGCGCTCCTTTTCGCTTTGCCAGTGCCAGCAGGGCTCAAAGGAGCGTGAGAGATTTCACCCTCCATTCCTTCCTTTAGGAGGCGGTATCTCTATAAACACAAGAGGGTTGTGTGCATGCAGGGCAGAGCAGGGCAGGGCAGGGGAAAATATTTTCCCCAGCCCACTCCAAAATGAAGCTGACCCTGAAAGCCACTTTAAAGCATTTTGGTGCACATTTGCTTCTGTGGGACCTGCTCAACCCACTCACGGGCCTCAGTCTCGGGTTATTAGTAGGGGTATGGAAAAAAAATAAATTTGGCCCATTCGGATTTGGCAGAATAGGGCAGAAGCAATTTTGGCTGGCAGTAAGACTCGCATGTCAGTTTCGTCAGTACCGATTGGGGACTGCTAGCTGAATGTCAATTTCCGCTAGCTGAATGTCAATTTCAGCCCCATTATATCCTATGGTCCATTGAAGTCAATGATGAAAACATAGGGTATATTCTGGGGGCTGGAGGGGAGGAGGCTTTAGGGAGAGTCTCCAAACTCGCAGGGTAGCTGCTGGAGCCTCTCCCCAAGATAACAACCAAGTTTCAAGAGCATTGGACAAGGGGGTCCAATTCTACGGGCCCTCAAACAGGTTGCCCTTATCCCCTCCATTGTTCTCTATGGTGGGGAGAAAAGTTATTTTTCCCCACCATAGAGAACAATGGAGGGGATAGGGGCAACCTGTTTGGGGGCCCGTAGAATTGGACCCCCTGGTTCAATGTTATTAAAACGTGGTTGGTATCTTGGGGAGAGGCTCCAGCAGCTACCCTGCGAGTTTGGAGCCTCTCCCTCAAACCCCCTCCCCTCCAGCCCCCAGAATACACCCTATGTTTTCACCATTGATTTCAATGGCCCATAGGATATAATGGGGCCGAATTGCCGCCGAAATTCGGCGGCAATTCAGCGGCAAGCCGATTCAGATCAGAGAATCTGAATTGTCCTGCAGCAGCCCGAAAGGGGTCCGAATGGGCCATTTTCAGGAGTGCATTCGGTTCAGATGAACCGAATGCACATCCCTAGTTCTTAGCTTGCCAGAGACTTGGATTGTAATTTCCCATCCAATCATGGGACAACCAAGGTGACCTCTTCCTTTCTCACAAGATGCTGAGTCAAACCGTTGGTCTATCAAGATCAGTACTGCTTATTCTGATTGACAGCAACTCTCCAGAATCTCAGACAGATGTCTTCCATATCAACTACTACCCAATCCTTCTAACCAGGGATCAAACCTAGGGCTGCCTGCAACTCTGCATGCAAAACAGGTGCTCTACCACTGAGCCGCAGCCCACCCCCTTCTGTAACACATTCCTTTTCCTTCCTTCTTGGCAGTCTCCCCTCCCTGTTCCACTGATCCCTTTTTCCTGGCTCATCCCCGTGTATCTGGTCCCACTCCGTACTCCCTGCCATCATTTTCTTGTGCCTGCTTCCTGAGTGTGTCATGAGGCCTGACACGATAGAACAATGCCTACTATGGCTGAGGCCAGCATACCTTATGAAACCCCCAACGTTGGGGAGAGGCAAACGGATGTAGTAAAACCACCCGTACAGTGGAATCCCAGGCCACTGTGGCGGGGGAAGAGGTTGGCAGGAGTGCACCAAATTGTGGAGAGTTACCTAGTCATTATGTGAGCTTTATAAAAAATATTTATGTGCTCAGTGCTGGAAAACACAGTCATCAGCTTCAGCAGTTGTGGTAGGCTGAGTATTTAAAACAGCCAAGCTATTTATTGACTATGGCAGTACATCAAAGTGCCTGAAGGAAAATGGCTATCTCATAACATCATTACATAGACAAGATCTGATTTCGCTTATAACCAAAGAAGATACACTGCCGTCTTGGCTCAGCTGTGTTTACTGTTTCTATCAATTGCTGAAAATGATCAGGGTTGCCCATTGACCGGAAACACAAATGGCCCAGTTATATTTAGGGATGCTGCAAATTTCACGGTGAACATGATCAATAGGCGAATGTACCACGTTCGACAGCCATGATCACCTGTGAGCTCACCAGGCATCTTGATCCATTTGCCTATCTGACATCCGCCTTGAGCAGCTGTCGAGCAGCTTTGCAGTGGTGCAGCACACTGTGGTGGTAGGTTTTAATTCCCTTGCTGTGCGGGGGCTTTTGCATCATGAGATTATTCTTCCCAGGGTCCTGGATAGTTGGGCAAGGTAATGAAATGACATGGGGGGTACACTTCCCATAAGGCTGTGCAAGCACAATGTAAAAGGGTATATATCGAATATTAATTAACCTATTTGCATATTAGGCCACACCTCGTCACAGGGCTTTTTCTGCCCTGGCCCTGGCCTGGTAGAATATGCACCCATGTGAGATAAGGCTCCTGCAAGACCTTTTACTATTCTGCAGGGCCTGTAAAATGGAGCTGTTCTGCCAGGCCTTTAGTTGAGGCAGCAAGCATGCAGGGAAAAAAATCTCAACCTCCCCTGCTGAAGACACCATCTCCAAGTGGCCTGAACTGAACAAACTCGGAGTCCGGCACCACCACTATCAGTGCAAATTGTTTTTAAACGCTGTTTTAGTGTTTTAATTAACTATTTATTATTATGTTTTGTCTTGCCGGGTGGCCTAACTATTGCTGTGATCTGCCCTGAGCCTATTCATGGGGAGGGTGGACTATACATTTGAATGACTGACTGGCTGACAGGCTGACAGGCTGACAGACAGACAGACAGACAGACAGATAGATAGATAGACAGACAGACAGACAGACAGACAGACTGAGTGAGTGAGTGAGTGAGTGACATAAATTGGCCATACTCCTCGCCTGCCACATCACTGGATGTGACATGCATATGCCATCTCCTCCTTCCATAGCACAAAATGATGGGGACATAAGAACATAAGAGATGCCAATGTTGGATCAGGCCAAAGGCCCATCCAGTCCAACACTCTGTGTCACACAGTGGCCAGAAATACCAGTGCCATCAGGAGGTCCACCAGTGGGGCCAGGACATTAGAAGCCCTCCCACTGTTGCCCCCCCCAAGCACCAAGAAGACAGAGCACCACTTGCCCCAGAGCCCCTATCTATACCTTGTGGCTAATAGCCACTGATGGACCTCTGCTCCATATGCTTATCTAATTCCCTTTTGAAGCCGTCCATGCTTGTAGCCGCCACACACTTCACATATTAATTAGACAATTTCCATGTTCAGCCATACCCCTTTCCCACCACTGGAAATGACATCTCTAACTCCACCATACCCCGTCATCACTGGACGTGAGCTGACCTGGCTTGCCCCCTTTCATATAATCGGATGTCCTTTCTCTAGTGCCACCCACTGTGGTGGCATTGAACTTCTGCCTGACTCCAACACAGCACTGATAACACTGACTTAGGTAAAGGTAAAGGTTCCCTTGCTCAAAAGCCAGTCAAATCCGACTCTAGGGATGCGGTGCTCATCTCTGTTTCCAAGCCGAAGCGCTGTCCAAAGACATTTCCGTGGTCATGTGGCCGGCATGACTAGATGCCGAGGCGCACTGAATGCTGTTACCTTCCCACCAAAGTGGTACCTGTTTATCTACTTGCAATTTCTTGCTTTCGAACTGCTAGGTTGGCAAGAGCTGTGGTCAGAGACGGGAGCTCACTCCGTCATGCGGCACTCGGGTCTTGAACTGCTGAACTACCAACCTTCCAGTCTGCAGTTCAGCGTCTTAACCACTTGAGCCACCGCAACACTGACTTACATAATATCAAATGAAAATACTTTTTTTTAAAAAAGTGTTTATTTGTAATCACTGATTTGCTGTTTGATTTATTCACTGTTTATATGATTGCCTGCTAGTGTGTGGCAGATCAGTGCCAGAGGAAGAGAGCAGGACTCCCACATGACTGTGTGAGAATGTGCATGCATATAAAACTATCTGGATATGTGGAAAGTAACCCAACAAAAAGGAATGACCTCTTCGATTTTTTTTTTTAAGTTCCCTGTTCATAGCCAGTGAACACATTGTGAGCAGAAGTGGTGTGGTGAGTCTCTGAGCATTCTGAGTGATATTGTTATGTTCAACCAGAATATGTTACTTCAAAAACTGTTCTTTGTCAGCTGGCAGCCTGAACGTGTACATGTCCTCACAATACATTTCTCGCAATACGAGAACTCATGGGCACTCCATGAAATTGCTGAGCAGTCGGGTTAGAACAGATAAAAAGAAGTACTTCTTCACCCAAAGAGTGATTAACACATGGAATTCACTGCCACAGGAGGTGGCGGCGGCTACAAGCATGGACGGCTTCAAGAGGGAATCAGATAAATATATGGAGCAGAGGTCCATCAGGGGCTATTAGCCACAAGGTATAGATAGGAACTCACAGGCTGGGGCAAGTGATGCACTGTATTCTTGGTGCTTGGGGGGCACAGTGGGGGGGCTTCTAGTGTCCTGGCCCCACTGCTGGACCTCCTGATGGCACCTGGTATTTTTGGCCACTGTGTGACAGAGTGTTGGACTAGATGAGCCATTGGCCTGATCCAACATTGGCTTCTCTCATGTTCTTATGTTCTCCTTCACAGGCCATCCTTAGATGAGGGATGTGAGGGAACAGTTGACCAGCAGTGACAGAGAACCTAAGAAGAGCCCAGCAGGCTCAGACCAAATACCCCACCAGCATCTGGTTTCCCACCATGACCAAGCAGGAGGCTCTCAAGCAAAACAAGGAGGCCACAAACTGCTTCCTCTGTTTGTGCATCATATCTGCCTTTCTGGGAAGCACTGTGTCTGAACATGATGGCTCCGTTTAACTATCATGGCTACAAAATGTCATGTGTGCAGCCAAGTTGTCAATTCTGGCTCAAGAAAGTCCTGGAGATACAAGGATGGCGCATGGAGAAGGTGGGTTTTGGGAACGGGAGGGAGGGACCTTAGCAGGCATAATGCCATTGAGTCCACCCTCCAAAGCAGCCATTCTCTCCTAGTGAACTGATCCCTGTAGTCTGAAGTTGTAAATCTGGGAGATCTCTAGATCCCACCTAGAGGTTCCTTCCAGTCCTTGTTGGAAGCGGAGGACTGTATGCTGTCTCCTGCCTCAGACATCAGAGACGGCAGCATAGATTTAGAGAGAGGGAGGTCAGGACACACAGAGCATCCTTTCCTTCCTGCTCTCTGATACTATCCCTTTGAAGTAAAATGCTATTCTTAGGGATAACATTTCCTTCCTTCCAACCTAACACACCTCTTTCTCTCTCTCTCTCTCACACACACACACACACAAAGAAGGAGCACACTCTTTATCTTTGGCACCATAGATACAGGACATGCATTCTGCATCTGCATCCATCCTAGCTTGTTAGATTAGATCCTATCCCAGCATTCACCTATACTATCTAGAATGGAGCTCCCTAAATAAAGAAGTTTTATTAATTTGAAACTTTAAAGTGGCTCCAGGTAACTTTGTAGGTTTGCTAGCACACACAGCACCAAGACACTGCTGCTGCTGCACGTAAGCCTAGTGCACCCTGTTACCAATTGTTGTGGATCAGCCAAGGCTCAGTGAGAATTCCTCAGGAGAAGAAGACTCCTCGGGGCTGTACAAGATGAGAAGAGAGATTGAACCATTTCTCAACCCCAGATCTATTTGTTAATCAGAACTGGGGCTCCTCGACAATTGTGAGCCTTTTTAAGGAAAGGAAAGGACATGCCCATTACCTTTTAAGATCCTAATAGCCTGGGAAACTGAGTTTTGATCAACACAACAGAGTAAAGGGTTAAATTCTCTTCCCGCATGGCCCTGATTGAAATTGTTGGTTGCATGTGTGATTTACCTTCTACAGACTGATGATGGAGATCCATAATTTCTGTCACAACTGTTTTGTCCTGAAGAAAAAAAATAGTTGGGGGGGGGCGGTGATCAAATACACAGATGATAAAGTCTGAAAAGATTACAAAATAGGGAAGAAAATTGTCTCGGAGTAGGAGAACTGAGCTGGGGATAATCAAGTGAAATGTGGTAACAGCGAGGCAAAAAACCCTCAGAGATTGCTTAAAGAAGAGGGGAAGAAAATGCACATATTATCGATGCTCGCGATGGCCATTTAATGGATTTTTCTCTTTTATCTCTTCAAGTCAACACGGGGAGGGGGAAAAATATGAAACAAAGTGGCTGTGATGACAACCTTTTTATTTCTATTGTGATACCCGATTGATTGGACATATGGACAGTGCGAGTGAAATGTTTTAAGCCTACTTTGTTTTGCCTTGAGGCTATTATGGGGAAAATGCTTGATGGCTGGCAAATTGTATTCCCCCTGCTTTCAGTCTCTCTCTCTCTCTGTGTGTATTTGTTCTTGTGTTCCCATCTCCCATCCCTCCATGTTTATTGAATTGCTTTCCCTTTCTTGAAATTGCTAAATAAAGTCTCCAATTGTGATCAATAGACTTACATTTTTAAACACATGCTGCAAACTTAATTGTGCCAAAAGATCTTCCACAGCCTGCTTCCGCCTGCCCCCTTATGTTTCTGCTTTCTGTCTACTGCCATGAAGTATTCAAGTGATTGGGTGAGGCGGTGCATACATACTTCCACTTGATGAAATATGGTCACTGTTTTCTGATACTAACCCAAAGCACATCACTTGTCCCTGATATGTCACCTTTTTGGTTTTTTTGTTTTTTGGCTTTTAGGATGGCCTCCTTCAAATGTCCAAGTTGTAATGTTAGCACATTCCTTCTTCAGGCATTCACCTCCCTCCTCAGCATCTGTAGTATGGCTGTAGTGGTTAAGAGCAGCAGACTCGAATCAGGAGAACCGGGTTTGATTCCCCAGTCCTCCACATGAAGGCTGCTAGGTGATGTTGGGCCAGTTACATATCTCTCAGAACCCTCTCAGCCCCACCTACCTCACAAGGCAATTTCTGTGGGGGGGAGGAAGGGAAGGTGATTGTAAGCTGCATTGAGAAGGAGGAGAGGAGGAGGAGGAGGAGGAGGAGATTGGATTTATACCCTGCCCTTCACTCAGAGTCTCAGAGTGGTTTACAAACTCCTTTCCCTTCCCCTCCCCACAACAGACACCCCACAACAGACACCCTGTGAGGTAGGTGGGGCTGAGAGAACTCTGACACAAACTGCTCTTTTTCAAGGACAGCTCTGACAGAACTATGACTTGCCCAAGGTCATCCAGCAGCTGCAAGTGGAAGAGTGGGGAATCAAACCTGGTTCTCCCAGATTAGAGTCCGCACACTTAACTACTACACCAAACCCTATCCTTAGGGTAGAGAAAAGCAGGTTATAAAAAAACCAACTCGTCCTCCTTTTCTGGATGTTTAATCTCTGTGTGGGAAGGGAGGCAGCTGGCATCTAAACCAAAGACTAGTGGTGGTTTCCCCACAGTCAAAAATCAAACTTACTTTGCTTCTAATACCCATTTTCTCTATAGTTGAGCATCCCATATGCTCACATTGATTATTGCTCAGTCTCACTATTTGAAACGAGGATTTCAAATGCTGGCTTTCCCATCCTGTATCCTGCCCTATGCAGCCATTTTTATGCTTCCCTTCTTCCAAGAGGGTCAGGGCTGCATACATGATTTTTCTGTTTAGTTCTCACAGCAACCTTGTGAGGTACGTTAAGATGAGAGGGAACAACTGGCCCAAGGTCACCCAGTGAGTGTCAGTGGATAGGGCTTGGATTTGAACCTCACTCTCTCCTACATTTTGACATTGACCTCTGCACCACATGAAGAGAGAAGTCTTTTTCTTCCTTTCCCATAATACTGGAACTTGAGAGAATAGCTCTCGTTAAGATGAGAGGGAACAACTGGCCCAAGGTCACCCAGTGAGTGTCAGTGGATAGGGCTTGGATTTGAACCTCACTCTCTCCTACATTTTGACATTGACCTCTACACCACATGAAAAGTCTTTTTCTTCCTTTCCCATAATAATGGAACTCAGGGACACTCAGTGAAGTTGGTAGTTGATGGGTTCAAGAAAGACAAAAGGAAGGCCTTCTTCACTCAACAAGTAATTAAATGGTATAATTCACCGCCAGTGGACATAGTGATGGCCACAAGTGAAGATGGCTTTAAGAGGGAACTGCACATATCTATGGAGGATAGGTCCATCAATGGCTACTTTCCAAGGTGAGGTAAGGGAACCTCCATATGCAGAGGCGGCAAACCTCTGAATACCAGTGCAAGAAAGCAGCATCAAAGGAAGGTCTTGGACTCTATGCCCTTGTTCATTCGTCTTCCAGGGAAGCCTGTAGGATGTTGGCCTAGATGGACCATTGCTCTGATCTAGCAGGGCTCTTCTTATGTTGACCGATGCTCACATAGGATTGGCAATCTCCAAGTGGGAGCTGGAGATCTCCCAGGATTATATAGGATTGCCAGGTGACAGAGACCACTTCTCCTGGAGAAAATGGCTGCTTTGGGGAATGGACTATATGTCATTATACCCTGCTGAGGTCTCATCCATCTGCAAACCTTACCCCCCCAGGCTCCACCCCCCCCCAAATTTCCAGGTATTTCTCAAGCAGGAGTTGGCATAGGCAGAAAAATTGCCTGCAGGTAATCTATCTACGAATAGCCATAAGGCTGTTCGAGTCCCACCGTGGCCAGGGTGAGCT